>NW_027397104.1:1932476-2013695 GCF_003265705.2 Callorhinus ursinus
AAAGCTATGATCACCAAGACAGCATGGTACTGGCACAAAAACAGACATATAGACCAATGGAACTGAATAGAGAACCCAGATATGGACCCTCAACCCTATGGTCAAATAATCTTTGACAAAGCAGGAAAAAACATGCAATGGAAAAAAGACAGTCTCTTCAATAAATGGTGCTGGGAAAATTGGACAGCCACATGCAGAAGAATGAAACTCGACCATTCTCTAACACCATTCACAAAGATAAACTCAAAGTGGATGAAAGATCTCAATGTGAGACAGGAATCCATCAAAATCCTAGAGGAGAATATAGGCAGTAACCTCTTTGACATCGCCCACAGCAACTTCTTTCAAGATACATCTCCAAAGGCTAGTGAAACAAAAGCAAAAATGAACTTTTGGGACTTCCTCAAGATAAAAAGCTTCTGCACAGCAAAGGCAACAGTCAACAAAACAAAGAGGCAACCCACAGAATGGGAGAAGATATTTGCAAATGACACTACAGATAAAGGGCTGGTATCCAAGATTTATAAAGAACTTCTCAAACTCAACACCCAAAAAACAAATAATCAAGTCAAAAAGTGGGCAGAAGATATGAAAGACACTTCCCTGAAAAAGACATACAAATGGCTAGCAGACACATGAAAAAATGTTCATCATCATTAGCCATCAGGGAAATTCAAATCAAAACCACATTGAGATACCACCTTACACCAGTTAGAATGGCAAAAATGGACAGGGAAAGAAACAACAAATGTTGGAGAGGTTGTGGAGAAAGGAGAACCCTCTTACACTGTTGGTGAGAATGCAAGTTGGTACAGCCACTTTGGAAAACTGTGGAGGTTCCTCAAAAATTTAAAAATAGAGCTCCCTATGACCCAGCAATTGCACTACTGGGTATTTACCCCAAAGACACAGATGTAGTGAAAAGAAGGGCCATATGCACCCCAATGTTCATAGCAGCAATGTCCGCAATAGCCAAACTGTGGAAAAAGCCGAGATGCCCTTCAAGAGATGAATGGATAAAGAAGATGTGGTCCATATATACAATGGAATATTACTCAGCCATCAGAAAGGATGACTACCCAACTTCTACATCATCATGGATGGGACGGGAGGAGATGATGCTAAGTGAAATAAGTCAAGCAGAGAAAGTCAATTATCATATGGTTTCACTTATTTGTGGAACATAAGGAATAGCATGGAGGACATTAGGAGAAGGAAGGGAAAAATGGAGGGGAAATCAGAGGGAGAGATGAACCATGAAAGACTATGGACTCTGAGAAACAAACAGGGTTTTAGAGGGGGGAGGGGGGATGGGGGACTGGTTAGCCTGGTGATGGGTATTAAGGAGGTCACGTACTGCATGGAGCACTGGGTGTTATACGAAAACAATGGATCATGAATCACCACATCGAAATGTATTGTATGGTGACTAACATAATAAAATTTAAAAACAAAAAAAATGTATTCCCAGGGCATCTGGGTGGCTCAGTTGGTTAAGCGTCTGCCTTCGGCTCAGGTCATGATCCCAAGGTCCTGGGAGCATACAGCTCCCTGTTCAGCAAGGAGCCTGCTTCTCCCTCCCTCTCTGCCTGCTGCTCACCCTGCTTGTTCTGTCAAATAAATAAATAAAATCTTTAAAAAAACAAATCTGTATGTCCTTGGAGTTTTTTTTCCCTATGCTTAGGTGAATATAATTTATTTTTTAGATAATTGAGATCATACTATTTAATCACCTTAGGATCCTTTTTAAGGGCGCCTGGGTGGCTCAGTTGGTTAAAGCGACTGCCTTCGGCTCAGGTCATGATCCTGGAGTCCCGGGATCAAGTCCCACATCGGGCTCCCTGCTCGGCGGGGAGTCTGCTTCTCCCTCTGACCCCCTTCCCCCTCGTGCTTTCTGTCTCTCATTCTCTCTCTCTCTGAAATAAATAAATAAAATCTTTAAAAAAAAAAAAAAAAAGGATCCTTT
This sequence comes from Callorhinus ursinus, assembly GCF_003265705.2. Classification (NCBI taxonomy): domain Eukaryota; kingdom Metazoa; phylum Chordata; class Mammalia; order Carnivora; family Otariidae; genus Callorhinus; species Callorhinus ursinus. The sequence goes on from NW_027397104.1 coordinate 1,934,443, forward strand.
TTAAAACTTATTCACATAAATATCTCCTGTACCTTAAACTATTTAAAAGCATAGTACTCCATCACATGGAAATGCCACAATTACCCATTTTTCAATATTTTTGCAATTTATCTCCACTATAATTAAAGTCTATATATAAATGTTCCCTTGCATCTCAACTTATTTTCCTTGAATATCTCCTAGAAGTGAAATTATTGACTTAGAAACGTTGTGCTAATTTTGACACCCTGGCAGAATATGTGAGCAGTCATCCCATCAAATCCTTCCCAGATACTAGATTACTTTTGATTCACTTCTCAATTGCAACCAGTGATACACCATCATTGATGATACAGCAGGGCGGTTATAATAACCAGACATGTATAAAAATTGAAAATAGCACGGGGTGCCTGGGTGGCTCAGTTGGTTGGGCATCCAACTCTTGATCTCAGCTCAGGTCTTAATCTCAGGGTCATGGGTTCAGGCCCTGTGTTGGGCTCCATGCTGGGTGTGGAGTCTTTTTAAAAAAAAATTGAAAATAGCAGAAAGTTGTAGAAATTAGTAGTCCTAAGATTGCTTGGTGTGACAACATGGTGTACTGTTTCATTCTTTGATAAGACATAGGTAGAAATATCCTTACTGAAGAATGAAATTTGAATACCTTAGAAAGGATGTGAGGGCGATCTGGCTGCGACATCTGTCACCCCATTGATCGCCAGGGTTGAATACCTTAGAAAATTTAAATACCTTCGGAAAAGGAATAAACCAGTTTCTCTCTCTACACCAACTTCCTGTATGTTTAACCCTGCGACTAAGGTAAATATTCACGTTATACCATTTGCTGCAAGTGAGATGTGTATCTAATATGCAGACCAAATTGCACAGCCTCAGAATATCTCAATAAATTGAGCAAATATTAAAGAAATATGAAAAAGCTGGCATGCAGATAAGACCTGCAAAAGTAAATATGAGGTTCAAACATGCAAGAAACATGGATCTGTTGGTATCTGCCACCAATCCTCAGTTGAGGACACAGCTGAAGAACACATCTTAAAAATGAGTGTATTTGGGCACCTGGGTGGCTCAGTCCGTTAAGCGTCTGCCTTCCACTCAAGTCAAAATCCCAGGGTCATGGGATCAAGCCCCACCTCGCATCAGGCTCCCTGCTCAGTGGGGAGCCTGCTTCTCCCTCTCCCTCTGCCAGTCCCCCTGTTTGTGCATGCTCACTGGTTCTGTCAAATAAATAAATAAATAATCTTAAAAAAAAAAAAAGTACATTCCCTCTCTTTTATGTGACTCTATAAAATCAAATCTGCTAAAAAGTCCTGGAACAAAAGTAATGGGCTGTTGTGCTGGTAATCAGAATGATTTCAAAGATATAAAGGCAATCAATGGGGGGAAAAAAATAACAGCCTTCTTAACAAATGATGCTAGTACAACTGGATATCCACATGCAAAAAGATGATCTTAGACCCTTAACTCGCACCACATACAAATGCAATGAATGAAACTTAGATCCTAAATTAGGACACAAAGGGCAAATACATTTCTGGGAAAATTAGAGAATTTTGTACACAGGGTAGATATCAGAAACCACTACGAAATTTTGTTAAAATTTTTAGGTGTGATAGTTTTGTAATCCTATGTGTTACATTCAAAGGTAAAAAAAACAACTTTCAAGAACCTTGAACTTTAATTAGTAGGCTTGTTATTAGTAATAGCATTGGTACATTAATCCTGAAATTTGCTTATGCACATTACAGGATAGAGCAAATGAATACATATTTTGGTATTCTTAGGAACAAGTGTTCTCATTGAGAGAAAAAGGAACATATAAATATGGTGATGGAAGGTGAGGAAAAACCCTGTGGTGAGTGTTAATTGGTAATAACAATATGAACATAGAGTTAGGTATGTATGTTTGTTTTCCTAGCTCTGTCCATTCAAAGAGCCAAAAAGCAATAGTACTCCAGTAGCAATAAGCATGACCAGCTCCAAGATCTTGATTTCTAAATACCATTCCCCATTAAAATGAACCAGGGCTCACTGGAGAAGTGACTTATTCTAAGACTGAGGCAGTAAAAGGACAAGATGAGCCTGGAACATTCAGCACCAGGAATGGAAGGAAGTATTAAAGAATGATGGGGCCATGTCAAAAGGACACAGGATCTGGTTTAAAGGGATTCCCATAGGCCAAATTTGGGACAATTTGAGCAAAGACAGTCACAGAACTATATTATAAAATACTGAGTTAAAAAAATAATTCATGAGGGGCGCCTGGGTGGCTCAGTCAGTTAAGCAACAGACTCTTGATTTCAGCTCAGGTCATCACCTCAGGGTTGTGAGATCAAGCCCCACATCAGGCTCTGTGCTAGGTGTGGAGCCTGCTTAAGATTCTCGCTCTTCCTCTCCCTCTGCCCCTCCCCACCCCCATGCACTCTCCCTCTTGCTCCCTCTCTCACAAAAACAAAAACAAAAGAGTATATCCAAATAATTGGGGTCAGAGACAGCTTCAAATCAAAGCTAGAAGTAAGGGCTTCTTTAGAGGAGTAGTCATTTGTGAAAACATTTTGAAGGCATCTCACAAGTAACTGCAGATGACTGACCCTAAAAGAAAAGGTAGTGGAGGGAACACACCTGTGAAGGTAACTCAGGACTAGGAAGTTGTAGGGTCATGTGATATGACAGCTAAAAGAAACCTAGAGAACGAAATCTGCAGGGGCGGGCAGGCTGTGGGGAACATGGTGACAGCAGACCTCGCCCAGATTGCTGATGTGGATGTTGATTCCAAAGGCATCTTCAACTGACATCTATGACAAAGTATCAAGCAAGATGCAGAAGCAGGGCTATAGTTGTGAGTGCCTGGGAAGCAGGCCCATCTCCCATCACAGCCAGGACAAGAAGATCCACGTATATGGCTATTCCATTGGTTATGGTTGTCCCAACACTCCATCTCCACCAAGATCAAAGCCATGTACCCTGACTACGAGGTCACCTGGGCCGATGACGGCTACAGAGGCCTGCCCAAGGAGCCAGCTGTATCCCGTGGCCAGGCGTTGGAGATCAACACCAGCCTGGCCCAAGTGCCCCCGGTTTACCTCACCCACAAGAATTAAAAATGTTATCACCCCTGCTGTTCGCCCCCACCCTGGCCAAAAAAATTTTTAAAAAAGTAAAGAAACCTAAAGGCCATTTAGACCAACTCTCCCCTTTTATACATCAAGACACTGAAGAAGAGGGGCGCCTGGGTGGCTCAGTCGTTAAGCGTCTGCCTTTGGCTCAGGTCATGATCCCAGGGTCCTGGGATCGAGCCCCACGTCGGGCTCCCTTCTCGGCGGGAAGCCTGCTTCTCCCTCTCCCACTCCCTCTGCTTGTGTTCCCTCTCTCGCTGTGTCTCTGTCAAATAAATAAATAAAATCTTTAAAAAATAAAAAAGAAACTGAAGAAGACTTCCAAAGTCACTCGAAGATATAGCAGCAAACCCAGATCTAGAACAAGGATTCAATTATTCCATTACTCTTTTTAAGAAGTTTTAGCTATTAAAAGCAGTACATTGTTTGGAGTGCCTGGCTGTCTCAATCAGCAGAGCATGTGACCTCTGATCTCAGGATCATGAGCTGGAGCCTTACACTGGGTGTAGAGATTACTTAAAAAAAAAAAAAATAGTAGTACATCATTAAGTATTAGGAAATGTAAGATGCAAAACGGGATTAAAAAGTCATAATGCAGGGCGCCTGGGTGGCTCAGTTGTTAAGAGTCTGCCTTTGGCTCAGGTCATGATCTCAGGGTCCTGGGATCGAGCCCCGCATTTGGGGTCCCTGCTCAGCGGGAAGCCTGCTTCTCCCTCTCCCACTCCCCCTGCTTGTGTTCCTGCTCTTGCTATCTCTCTCTGTGAAATAAATAAATAAAATCTAAAAAAAAAAAAGTACACTTATGATGAGCAATGAGTAATGTATAGAACTGTTGAATCACTATACTTTATACCTGAAACTAATATAACACTCTATGTTAATTATATTGAACTTAAAACAAGAAGAAAAAAGAGGTAGTACCATATAAATGTTATAAGTTTTTGAGTCTTCAAAATAACCTGCTGGAATTTCATTTGGAACTACTTACTGATTTCTTTTAGATTAAAATTGGAAGAACAAAAAAAAAAAAGTCAGTCCCACATACCAGAGACAAATTTGATTAAAATTTTGGTATGTCTATTTCCAGATATTTCCCCTAATTATATAAATACATTTATATACATGTATTAATCTGCTTAGGCTGCCACAATAAAATGCCATAGACTGGGTGCTTAAGCAGCAGAAATCTATTTTCTCACAGTTTCTGGAGGCTGAGAAGTCAAAGATCAAGGTTCTGGCAAGGTTCAATTTCTAGTGACAGCTCTCCTACCTTGCAAGTGGCAACCTTCCCGCTGTGTCCTCACGTGGTAGAGAGCGCTCTGGTGTCTCTTCCTCTTTTTAAAAGGGCACCAGTCCTAGTAGATTAGGGCCCCCCCATGACCTCATTTAACTTTTAACACCTCCTCACAGGTTCTCTCTCCAAATACAATCACATTAGGGGTTAGGGCTTCAACATGAATTTTAGGGGAACACAATTCAGCCCACAGCATTCCACCTCTGGCCCCCTAAAAATTCATGTCTTTATCACATGCAAAATACATTTTTTCCATCCCATCAGCTCCACAAGTCTTAAATCTAGATCAACCATAAAGTCTAAAGTCTCACTTAAATAGCAACTAATTAGATATGAGTGAGACTCCAGGTGTGATTCATCCTGAGGCAAAATTCCTCTCCAGCTGTGAACCTGTGAAACCAAACAAGTTACAGGCTCCCAAAATACAATGGTGGGAGGGACAGGCATAAAAGAGAGATTCCCGGGGCGCCTGGGTGGCTCAGTTGGTTAGGCGACTGCTTTTGGCTCAGGTCATGATCCTGGAGTCCCGGAATCAAGTCCCGCATCGGGCTTCCTGCTCAGCGGGGAGTCTGCTTCTCCCTCTGACCCTCTTCCCTCTAGTGCTTTCTATCTCTCATTCTCTCTCTCTCAAATAAATAAATAAAACCTTAAAAAAAAAAAAAAAAGAGAGAGATTCCCATTCTACAAGAAAGAAAAAGAAAAGAAGGAAGGGCTGACAGGTCCCAAGCAAGTCCAAACCTAGCAAGGCAAGTTACATGAGATCTTAAGGCTGTAGAATAATTCTCTTTGGTTGATGTCCCAACTTCCAGACCCACTGGGGTAAGCACCATCACCCCCACAGCTCTCCAGTATAGCTCTGCCCCCATGGCTCTTTTCAGTGGCCTCCCTCTGAAACAGAAGGAAACAGCATCCCACTGGGCCTGTGCTGGGAGTGGCAGCCCTGATATTCTCTGAATCACCTTCCAGGTCATTCCTCCCTTTCTTCAAGAAAAGCACATGTTCACAGCCAAATAATGGTATGGTCTGATCCTGCAGAATCCAAGTCCAAGAGCTTCATTCCTTTCTTCTTTGTCCCTGTTAGTTGAAACTGGCATATATACACACATATACAGAAAGTTTTATATACTTTTTAAAAGATTTTATTTTTAAATAATCTCTACACCCAATATGGGGCTCGAATTTACAACCCCAAGATCAACAGTCCTCTGACATTCCTCTAAGCCAGCCAGCTGCCCCAGTTTTATATACTTTTTTTTAAAAGATTTTATTTATTTATTTGAGAGAGAGAGAGAGAGAGAGAGAGAAAGAGCATGAGAGGGGAGAAGGTCAGAGGGAGAAGCAGGCTCCCCGCTGAGCCGGGAGCCCGATGTGGGACTCGATCCCGGGACTCCGGGATCATGACCTGAGCCGAAGGCAGTCGCTTAACGAACTGAGCCACCCAGGCGCCCTATATACTTTTTAATGTAAAGTTTCTTTTTTTTTTTTAAGATTTTATTTTGAGAGAGAGAGTGTGTAAGTGGGGAGGGGTTGAGGGAGAGGGAAAGAATCCCAAGCAGGCTCGATCTCACTACCCTGAGTTGAAATCAAGAGTGGGATGCTTAACCAACTGACCCACTCAGGGGCCCCTTTAAAATTTCATAAACAGTCCCTTTTATTATTCAGAGCATAATTTTATTTATTTTCTAAAAAATATTTTATTTATTTATTTGAGAGAGAATGAGAGATAGAGAGCACAAGAGGGAAGAGGGTCAGAGGGAGAAGCAGACTCCCTGCTGAGCAGGGAGCCCGATGTGGGACTCGATCCCAGGACTCCAGGATCATGACCTGAGCCGAAGGCAGTCGCTTAACCAACTGAGCCACCCAGGCGCCCCTCAGAGCATAATTTTAAATTAATGCATAATACTCAGTTTTGTGATTATCATTTACTATTAACTATATCATTTTTAGGGCGCCTGGGTGGCTCAGTTGGTTAAGCGACTGCCTTCGGCTCAGGTCATGATCCTGGAGTCCCAGGATCGAGTCCCACATCGGGCTCCCTGCTCAGCGGGGAGTCTGCTTCTCCCTCTGACCCTCCCCCGTCTCATGCTCTCTCTCTCTATCTCATTCTCTCTCTCAAATAAATAAATAAAAAAATCTAAAAAAAAAAACAAAAACTATATCATTTTTAAACTTTGTTATTTAATTATTCTGTAATCAACATCTTTATAAACAAATGTTTATCTGCTTTTTGATTACTTAAAGTCCCAAAAATTGAACTGTTAAATGATATTTTCTTTTTAAAGATTTTTTATTTATTTGACAAAGAGAAACACAGCGAAAGGGAACACAAGCAGGCGGAGTGGGAGAGGGAGAAGCAGGCTTCCTGCTGAGCAGGGAGCCCGATGCGGGACTTGATCCCAGGACCCTGGGATCATGACCTGAGCCGAAAGCAGACGCTTAATGACTGAGCCACCCAGGCACCCGTCGAATGATTTTCTAATTGGAAAAAAAATATACCACTGTCATAAATGACCAAAAAGGCAAGGATTTTTTTTTATAAGTATTAAAGTATATTAAAAAGTCAGGACAACCAAATAAAATGTGTGATTCCTGACTGGATCACATAGTGGAGGAAAAAAGAGCTATAAAAATATTTGGGGGACAACTGGGGAATTCTTAATATGCACTTTTTATTAGATAATATTACTGTGTCAGTGTTAAACTTCTCAATTCTGATCATGGTAGTTTGGTTATGTAGACTGTCCTAGCTGTAAGGAGATACATGCTGATGTGTCATTAAGTCTGAAGATTATATCAAAATGATTCAGAAAATTTGTGTATGTATATACAGAGAAAGAGATAAAGACATGAGAGAGAGGTGGGGACAAGTGAGAGCAAATGTGGCAAAATGTTTCCCACTGAATCTAGTAAAGGGTAAATGGGTGCTTATTATACTGTGCTTTCAACTTTCGTTTTAAATTTTTCAAAATAACATATGAGGGAAGAATCAAAAGATAGGAACAGACTATTCACAGAAAAATATATTAGCCAATAAACATTTGAAAATTATTAAACTTGATTTTTTTTTAAAGATTTCATTTATTTTTTGTCAGAGAGACAGAGCAAGCACAAGCAGGGGGAGTGGCAGGCAGAAGGAGAAGCAGGCAGACGGAAAAGCGGGCAGAGGGAGAAGCGGGCTTGAGCCCGCTGAGCAAGGAGTCCGATACAGGACTTGCTCCCAGGACCCGGGGATCAGGACCTGAGCTGAAGGCAGACGCTTAACTGACTAAGCCACCCAGGCGCCCCAAACCTGTTGATTATTTATGGCCTTTTATTTCCACCAGCTCTCTTGGCATTTGATCTCTAATCACTTCAACTGCACTTCATCAAATGGGTGCAGGAAGGAATGGGAAGTGAAACTTCAATCACTCCATTTCACATCGCATTAGCAGTCCTGGAGAAAGGTTTAAAAAGATTAAAAAGGTCAGGGGTGCCTGGGTGGCTCAATCATTGGGCACCTGCCTTTGGCTCAGGTCATGATCCCGGGGTCCTGGGATCAAGCCCCACGTCGGGCTCCCTGTTCAGTGGGGAGCCTGCTTCTCCCTCTCCCCCTGCTTGTGCTCCCAATCTGTCAAAAAAAAAAAAAAAAAAAAAAAGATTAAAAAGATCAGGGGTGCCTGGGTGGCTCAGTCGGTTAAGCAACTGACTTGATTTCAGCTCAGGTCATGATCACAGGGTTATGAGATCAAGCCCCACATGGAGCTCTGTCCTGGTCATGGAGCCTGCTTAAGAATCTCTCTCCAGGCGCCTGAGTGGCTCAGTCATTAAGCGTCTGCCTTCGGCTCAGATCATGATCCCAGGGTCCTGGGATCGAGCCCCGCATCGGGCTGCCTGTCAGCGGGAAGCCTGCTTCTCCCTCTTGCACTCCCGCTGCTTGTGTTCCTGCTCTTGCTATCTCTGTCTCTGTCAAATAAATAAATAAAATCTTTAAAAAAAAAAAATCTTTCTCTCCCCCTTGGCCCCTCCCCCTTCCCCTCAAACACACACACTCTCTCAAAAAAAATTTTTTTAAAGATTTAAAAGGTCAAAATTAGCTCATTACTATGAGTTCTGGAAAGGACCTATAGACTTTAATTCACAACCTGGTTTTCAATTCAGATTCTTCTGGTCTCCTATGACTCTAAATGTTTGATAAATTCAAAGTCCTATATGGGAAAAAAGTTAGCAATAAGTCATATGAAAAATAGCAAACTTTCTTTAAAGAAAGAAAAAATGTTGAGGTCTGCCATTGGTCTTACCTTTTATCAGGAAAGCAGCCTATAATATGTAAGACAACCAATGGATTTACAAACCTTGAATGGAAGTTTTCCTTATCAGAAACTATGAAGGTTATAATGGTTCCAAGCACAGGCTATGGAATCAGGTTGTCTGTGTTAGATTATTTACTTCACCACCTACTACCTGTGTGATTTGTGGCAAATTACTCTATCTCTTTATGCCTCAGTTTCCTCATCTGAAAAATGGGACAACAGTAAAAACTATGTCTTAGGGTTATTGTGAAGAATAAATTAGTACATTTTAGTTCTGATAGCAGCATCTGGCATACTGTAAGACCTCAAAATATGTTAGTTACTATGGTTGTTATTATTACCACTATTGCTAAAATAACTAGTACAACTACCACTTTCAACCAGCAGTGGTTAAGAGTTTGGCATTTGGTTCAGAAAAACTACAGTAACACAAAAGAAGCACAAAACACACACACACACACACACACACACACACACACACACACACACACACCCATTGAAAAAGTGAAAGATAATAGACTCCCAGTCAGTCCTTTAGTGTCTCCTCAGGCTATTTTGATAGAAACTGAGAAGGTAGAACTATACCAACAATACACGGCTCATTTCAAGAATGAATCTTTGTAGTCTGGATAAATTAATCTCAAGAGAAATGACAAATTCACTCAATCATTTATCAAACTTCTTGAGGCTTACTATACTATGTATCAGGTATTGAGAGTCTAGAAATATAAAATAGGAGAATGTTTATGCCTATAAAAACTGTTGTCAAAGAAATATTAATAGATTATAATATATAACGAGTTATATGATGAACGTATGCATAGGGTACTATGGAAGCAGAGGAGACACCTAAGCTAGACATGGGGGAAGGAGGAAACAGCAAGATTTCCCATGGGTGATGACATTTAAACTGAGCTTTAAAAGAACAGTAACAGGTAAACAGGATAAAATGGGAAAAATCACTCCTCCATGGTAAAAGCTAGCAAATGGAGATAAAAGATGAGCACCACTGCCCAGCCTACAGCCACACAAAACCAAAAGGACTCTTCATAAAGCTAATGATTAGATAGCCACTGGAGATATGGGCCTGAATAGGTGTCTTCCAGAATATCTTTTGTTTACATCTCCCCCCTCCCCAACTCAAAAAAAGCCATATTTAGAGAACTAACAGAAAGCTGTGATTAATGACATTCAGAGACAAGTTTCTCACTTACAACACTGGGCGGCAGCAGTGGGCAATGGCTTCCTCTGGCTTTCTTCTTGAATCGAATACTAGAAACAGAAAGGAGAAAGAGAAAAAAACAAACAAAAAAAAAAAACAACACAGATAAGAGGCCCAAATACAAGGGGGAAAAAAACAATCACAGCTACTTGTAAAAAGGTTTAGCGTTTGACTAGAGTTAAATTTTTATTGAACAGAAACAAGTCATCCTGCTGATTTCCCTGTATGATCCTGACATATAGGCCAGACTATGAAATATGGCCCTTGCCCAATATAACAGGCTAAAAGCAGGACAGCAGAGAGATTGTTTTGACCAAGGGAACCTGGATATGTACCAGCTCTGCCAGGCAGCTGTAGAAAGTTTAGAGGAGCCTTAGAGTGCTTAGGAAACTCATTCTTCTGAGTTTTCTCATGGATAACGTAAAGATTTTCCCCATTTGGGTGATGGAACTGAAAACCTCTCTGAAATGGAGTTTTCTCATCTTTAAAAACGTTAACAGTGCTTCTTCCCTCACAAGGTCATGTGGGAAGTGAAATTACTTATTTAAGCATGTAATACGACATCTAATAACCTACTAGAGTCCCCTTCCCACTTATATTCTAGCCTCCCCAACCCAACACCACCATCACAACCAAAAAAACAAATACGTATTACTGAAGCCATTTAAAAAAAAAAAGAAGAGGAAGTTCTATAAAAGGGAGCAGAACTAAATGAAAGTCTTGAAGATGGGCAAGATCTGCAAAGGCAAAACAAGAAGAGAAAGGCATAAACAAGTTAACATAGGTACAAGTTCAAAAAACAGAATAGTTTAATCAGAGCCTATTAGAGGATTCAGAAGACATAATTTGGTCCAGCAATTGGCAAATATGAGTTCTGGAGTTCTCATCCTGACTCTGCCACTTATTATTATCCTCTGCTGTACTGGGCAAGACAAAGCTCTCTAACACTGAGAATGAATGAGTCACTCATTCAGGAGATAGTTCTTTTTTTCTTTTTTCTTCTATTTATTTTTTTGATGTAGTGTTCCATGATTCATTGTTTATGTATAACACCCAGTGCTCCATTCAATACATGCCCTCTTTAATACCCATCACCAGGCTAACCCATCCCCCCACCCCCCTCCCCTCTAGAACCCTCAGTTTGTTTCTCAGAGTCCATAGTCTCTCATGGTTGTCTCTCCCTCCAATTTCCCCCCCTGCATTTTTCCCTTCCTACTTTTTTTTAACATGAAATGTATTATTTGTTTCAGAGGTACAGGTCTGTGATTCATCAGTCTTACACAATTCACAGCACTCACCACAGCACATACCCTTCCCAATGCCTATCACCCAGCCACCCCATCCCTCCCACCCCCCATCACTCCAGCAACCCTCAGTTTGTTTCCTGAGATTAAGAATTCCTCATATCAGTGAGATCATATGATACATGTCTTTCTCTGATTGACTTATTTCGCTTAGCGTAATACCCTCTAGTTCCATCCATGTCGTTGCAAATGGCAAGATTTCGTGGGGGTTTTTTGATGGCTGCATAATATTCCATTATATATATATATATATATATATATATATATACATATACACACACACACACACACACACACACACACCACATCTTTTTAATTTTTTATTGTTATGTTAATCACCATATATTACATCATTTGTTTTGGTGTAGTGTTCCATGATTGTTTGTTCATAACACCCAGTGCTTCATGCAGAATGCGCCCTCTTTAATACCCATCACCAGGCTAACCCATCCCCCTACCCTCCTCCCCTCTAGAACTCTCAGTTTGTTTTTCAGAGTCCATCATCTCTCCTGGTTCGTCTCCCCCTCTGACTTATTCCCCTTCATTCTTCCTCTCCTGCTATCTTCTTCTTTTTCTTTTTTCTTAAAATATGTTGCGTTGTTTCAGAAGTACAGATCTGTGATTCAACAGTCTTGCACAATTCACGGCGCTCACCGTAGCACATACCCTACCCAATGTCTATCACCCAGCCACCCCATCCCTCCCACCCCCAACCACTCCAGTAACACTCAGTTTGTTCCTGAGATTAAGAATTCCTCATATCAGTGAGGTCATATGATACATGTCTTTCTCTGATTGACTTATTTCACTAAGCATAACACCCTCCAGTTCCATCCACGTCGTTGCAAATGGCAAGATCTCATTCCTTTTGATGGCTGCATAATATTCCATTGTATATACACCACATCTTTATCCATTCATCTGTTGATGGACATCTTGGCTCTTCCCATAGTTTGGCTATTGTGGACATTGCTGCTATAAACACTGGGGTGCACATACCCCTTTGGATCACTACATTTGTATCTTTGGGGTAAATACCCAGTAGTGCAATTTCAGCAGATAGTTCTTGAGTACCCATTATGTACAAAAAGGCCTTGACAGAGTTTGTATATCATGGTAAAGAGCTTGGATTTTATTCTAGTGTATTGGGAAGCCATTTATAATTTTAAACACAAAAGGGTTATGACTTGAATACACTTTTTTTTTTTTGACGAGAGAGAGAGAGAGAGAGAGAGAGAGAGAGCGAGCGAGCTAGACAGGGAACACAAGCAGGGGAAGTGGGAGAGGGAGAAGCAGGCTCCCCGCCAAGCAGGGAGCCTGATGTAGAGCTTGATCCCAGGACCCTGGGATCATGACCTGAACCGAAGGCAGATGCCCAATGACTGAGCCACCCAGGTGCCCCCTGATTACACTTTAAAAGTCTTTCTGGCTGCTGTGTGAGATGAACTATAGGGAACAAGAAGGAAAGACTAATTACTGCAATAATCCAGACAAAGGTTTATGGTGGCTTACATAGGAGTATTAATGGTAAAGGGCATTTCAAGTAGTTGAATACAAAATACAAAACACTTTTGTACCTAAATATACTTTTACATGTGAAGTACTTTACCGGCAATAAACTATGATGCAAATATCAGAGGTAGATACTGCTATTACTAACTCCAATAGGGAATAATGTGAAGTCAAGCACAACTTAAACAATAGTAATAGTAAATCTGCCAATCATAAAAATGCTCAAAAAGTTCTTGAAGGTTAAGCAACCTTCCACTCCAAAGTAAAAACCAGACTTAGTTATAAATAGTAACCATTACAAATGATGATGACCTTTGTAGGCAGTACACAGATCCAACAGTGAGAAAATTCTGAAACTTAATTTTTAATTTTTTTTAAGTAGGCTCCACACCCAACATGCGGCTTGAACTCACAACCCTGAGATTAAGAGTCACACACTCTACTGACTGAGCCAGCCAGGAACCCGCAAAATTCTATAACTTTAAATATTAAACTAGAAGAATTCAAATTTAAAAGGAGAGTAGAGGGTGGCTCAGTTGGTTAATCATCTGCCTTCGGCTTGGGTCATGATCCTGGAATCCTGGGATCAGGTCCACACTGGGTTCCTTGCTCAGTGGGGAGCCTGCTTCTCCCTCTACTTGCCTCTCCCCCTGCTTGTGCTCTCCCTCTGTGACAAAAAATAAATACATTCTTTAAAAAAAAAAGAGAGAGAGAGAGACAAGAGTAGATATTTTCAGAAGACATATTTCATGAATATCCTACAGGCTCAAAGCAGAAAGACAAAGACCAACTAAAGCCTAATTAAAAATATTAAGAGAGCGAAGGAAAAATCTATTATACATATGTACCAAAAAAAAAAACAAAAACAGAGGGGCACCTAGCTGGCTCAGTCAGTAGAACATACTCTTGATCTCAGGGTCGTGAGTTTGAGCCCCACATTGGGGGTAGAGTTTATTTAAAAAAAAAAAACAAAAAACCCATACACACACACCTCCAGGAAAACAAAAAGTCCTAGATAATTATATGCAATCTCATCATGAATATAAATGGAAAAATCCTAAAGAGATTACTAAACTAAATCCATCACATATTATTTATGCATAATATATGTCTTATAATGTTACTATGTAAATAGATATGTATGTGTGTGCATATGCATGTATACTGGTATATAAATGGCCATATATCATAACCAGTTGTGCTTTAAATGCAAGGATAGTTTAATATCAGAAAATCTATTAATGTAATTCAACACAATACACAGATTAAAGAAAAAATTTTGTGGCCTAATGGATGCAGAAAGCCTTGATAAAATCCCTTACTTTTTCGGGTGCCTGGGTGGCTCAGATGGTTAAGTGTCTGCCTTTGGCTCAGGTCATGATCCCAGGGTCCTGGGATCAAGTCCCGCATCGGGCTCCCTGCTCCTTGGGTGCCTGCTTCTCCCTCTGCTTCTTTCTCTCTCTCTCTCTCTCTCCCCCTCCTTCCCTCTGTCTCTCATGAATAAAAAAAAAAAAAAAATCCCTTACTTTTTCATGACAAAAATTCTTAGACAAGAAAATAGAATTTCCTTAATCTGATAAAGTACCTATCAAAATCTATAGCAAACATCATACTTTAGGATTTAGGAAGTATTCCCCCTTATGGTCAGGATAGAAAAAAAAAAAGGTTCCCACTTTCACTCCAAGTATTAAAAATTACATTGGATGTTTTATGCAATTAACTTTTTTAAAATAAAGGAGCAGCAAAAACAAGCAAGGAAGGTCTGAGAAAATGACCGGCCAAGAAATGACAACTAAATGTAACACAATGTCCTGGATGAGATCATGAGACACAAAAAAGGCATGAAGTAAACACTAAGGAAACTTGAAAAAAACATGACTTTTTCATTTTATTTGTAGTTAATAAAATATAATAAAACATTAACTTTTAAGTTCATAATAACATATATTTCTTCATTAATTATAACAAATGTACTATACTAATGCATGATGTTAATAAGAGGGACAACCATAGGGAGGGGGGTGAAAAAGAGGTAATAAGGAAACCCTGTAGCATCTGTTCAGTATTTTTCTGTTTTTGTTTTTTTTTAAGATTTTATTTACTTTTTTGACAGAGAGAGAGAGAGCATAAGCAGGGGGAATGGGAGAGGAAGAAGCAGGCTCCCTGCTGAGCAGAGAGCCTGATGGGCACTTGATCCCAGCACCCTGAGATCACGACCTGAGCCGAAGGCAGATGCTTAACCAACTGAGCCACACAGGCACCCTGTTCAGCATTTCTATAAATCCACAACAGCTGTAAAAAATAAAGTCTGTTAATAAAAATATATGTATAAAACTTCAAATGCTAAAAAATATAAAGCATAAAGATTGGAAAGAGATTAAAAACTATTATTATTTTCAAAGATGTGGAAACTAGTTACATAAAAAAAATCTAAGAGAATCTCTAAACTAGTAAAACTATTAAGAATTGCAGAAAAAATAAACTATTGGGACTACATCAAAATAAAAAGCTTCTAGGGCACCTGGCTGGCTCAGTTGATAGAGCATGGGACTCTTTACCTCAGGGTCATGAGTTCAAAGAACTTACCTTAAAAAATTAAATATTTTTTTTAAAAATAAAAAGTTTTGGGACGCCTGGGTGGCTCAGTTGGTTAAGCGTCTGCCTTCAGCTCAGATCATGATCCCAGGATCCTGGGATTGAGTCCCGCATCAGCCTCCTTGCACAGCAGGGAGCCTGCTTCCCCCTCTGCCTGCCACTCTCCCCACTTGTGCTGGCACACATGCGCATGCTCTGACAAATAAAAAAATAAAATCTTCTAAAAATTTAAAAATAAATAAAAAGCTTCTGCAGAGCAAAGGAAAAAAAATCAACAAAAAGACAACCTACTGAATAGAAGATATTTGCAAATGACATATCCAATAAGGGGTTAGTATGCAAAATATATAAAGAACCTGTACAACTCAACACCAAAATAATAACCCAATTAAAAAACAGGAAGAAGACATGAACAGACATTTCTCCAAAGAAGATATCCAGATGACCAACAGACACATGAAAAGATGCTCAACATCACTTATCATCAGGGAAATGCAAATCAAAACAATGAGATGTCATCTCACACCTATCAGAATGGCTAAAATCAAAAACACAAGAAACAAGTGTTGGCAAGCATGTGGAGAAAAAGAAACCCTTGGGCACTGCTGGTGGGAATGCAAACTGGTATAGCCACTGTGGAAAACAGTATAGAGGTTCCCCAAAAAGTTAAAAATAGAAATACCATATGATCCAGTAATTCCACCATTGAGTATTTACCCAAAGAGTGTGAAAACACTAATTCAAAAGGATATATGTTACTCCTATGTTTATAGCAGCATTATTTACAATAGCCAAATTATGGAAGTAACCCGTGTCTGTAGACAGATAAATGGATAAAGAAGATGTAGTATATATACACAATGGAGTATTAGCCACAAAAAAGAATGAAATCTTGCCATCTGCAACAACATGGATGGATCTAGAGAGTATAATGCTAAATGAAATAAGTCAAAGAAAAATACCATATGACTTCACTCAAATGTGGAATTTAAGAAACAAATGAACAACAACAAAAAAAGAGACAAAAAAACAGACTTTTTTTTAAAAAATATTTTATTTATTTATTTGACAGAGAGGGAGACAGCGAGAGCAGGAACACAAGCAGGGGGAGTGGGAGAGGGAGAAGCAGGCTTCCCACTGAACAGGGAGCCCGATGTGGGCCTCGATCCCAGAACCCCAGGATCATGACCTGAGCCAAAGGCAGACACTCAATGAATGAGCCACCCAGGCACCCCAAACAGACTCTTAAATACAGAGAACAAACTACTGGTTATCAGAGGAGAGTTGGCAGGGTGGGGAATAAACTAGGTGAAGGGGATTAAGGGTACACTTATCGTGATGAGAACAGAGTAATACCTAGAATTGTTCAAGCACTATACTGTACACCTGAAACCAATATAAGGTTGTGTATTAATAATACTGGAATTAAAATAAAATTTAAAAAGTTGCTGAATAAGGTCAATACTAAAAACGGGCACCAAAGCATTGCCTTATAACAGCAATGAACTATTAGAAAATGTCATTTTTGTTTGTTTTGTTTTGTTTTTAAAGATTTATTTGACAGACAGGGTAATGAGAGCAGGAACACAAGCAGCAGGAGTGGGAGAGGGAGAAGCAGGCTTTCCCGAGGAGGGAGCCCGATGTGGGACTCAATCCCAGGACCCTGGGATCATGACCTGAGCGGAAGGCAGACGCTTAACAACTGAGCCACCCAGGCGTCCTTTGTTTTGTTTTTATTAACATATAATGTATTATTTGTTTCAGGGGTACAAGTCTGTGACTCATCAGTCTTACACAATACACAGCGCTCACCACAACAGTAATGAACTATTAGAAAATGTAATTTAAAAAAAAACATGATTAGGAATAAATATCTAACAAAAGAAATGCAAAACCTACACAGAGAAAACAGGTTTCCCAGGGTGCCTGGGTGGCTCAGTCGTTAAGCGTCTGCCTTCGGCTCAGGTCATGATCCCAGGGTCCTGGGCTAGAGCCCCGCATCGGGCTCCCTGCTCGGCGGGAAGCCTGCTTCTCCCTCTCCCTCTCCCCCTACTTGTGTTCCCTCTCTTGCTGTCTCTCTGTCAGATAAATAAAATCTTAAAACAAAACAAAACAAAAAAACAGGTTTCCCTTTACAGCACTTCTCATACTTTAACACTTACCATGTTTAATTCATTTCCTGCTTATTGTGTTTCCTCCTATTTGATCTATGAGAACAGGGATCTTTGTCTAACCTCTGATGTTTATCAAGCATCTAAAACAACACCTGGTATTTAGCCTTTGGTTACGTTACTTGTTGAGTAAATGAATGAATGGATGTCACCAATAAACAGAGAAATACAAATTAAAACAATAATGGCCTAAACCCATTAATTAGCAAAAATTTTGGTAATCTGGTAATATCTGGTAATATCAAGTATCAGTAAGTATACAGAGAAGTAGGAAAATGGAATATAAATTGGTACAATTATTTTGGAGAACAATTTACCAATATCTAGTAAGACTGAACAGCATATCCAACAACAAACAATTCTACTTTTCTGGGTATATATTCAGAGAATCCCTCATACATAAACACAGAGAAATAGACTCAAAGATGTTCACTGTAGCATACATTTGTAATAGTGGAAACCTAATTGCCCATGAGTAGGAAAAGTAATAAATGGTAGTACAATCCAACTCTGTCAAATGGCTTAGATCCCTAAGCCAAACCTGACTCAGTGCTTCTGACCCAAGGGGTTCCTATGTATGAAAACTGTTACATATACATCAGAGAATAAACAGATAAGACCCTATACTGTGTTTTTTTAAATGATTTTGTGGCCAAATATGACAAGATCTTGAAATTACTGAATCATTTGGGAATAAGTATACAGATTTCATTTTATTATTCCATTTTTATGTCTCCTTAAAATTTTTACATGATAAAAACAAGAAAAAAGAAATCCAACTTGAAGAAGATCCCACTAACCAAGATGAGATGATTTTAGTATCAAAAAGAATAATGACTGCAATGGATTGAAACAAATCACTACCAAAATCCATAAATTCATAGTGATACACCACTAAAAAAAAAACACATTTGTTGCCTTCAGAAGTTGCCCCCATTACTTTGAAAATGGACAAAGAGAATGTTTTTCTTTTTTTTTTTTTTTAAAGATTTTACTTATTTATTTTTGAGAGAGAGAGAATGAGAACAAGTGGCAGAGGAGAGGGAGAAGCAGGGTCCTTGCTGAGCAGGGAGCCCGATGCGGGACTCGATCCCCAGACCCTGAGATCATGACCTGAGCCAAAGGCAGGCACTTAACCAACTGAGCCACCAGGCGCCCAAGAGAATGCTTTTCTTGAACAGACTTTATTACAAGTGAACCAAATAGCTTGTAAGAAGAAGTTCTTTTATAATTAGAAAATCAACATTTTGCAAGCCCTGCTAAAATAACAATTATTCCTGCTAAAACCAGGTGGGAAAAGTCTGGTGGTAAGGTTTTATTATGGATAAAACTGGCTGACACCAGTTTAATCCACTGATCCACTGTTGAATTTTTTTTTTCCGCATGGATGATGTTTATTGTGAAAGTAAATGCAAGTAATACATGCATCTCCACTGTTGAATTTTAACATCACTAAAGTGAGATAAGACAACATCTCCCTACCAAAAAAAAAAAGAACTTCAATCTAAGTCTCAATCTAATCCTCAAACTATCAGATACAATTTTCAGTTCAAAGGAAGAATCAGAGATAGAAGAAAATGGTAAATGAAACCTTGGGGATATAATCAGCCAAATCCAGAATATGTAGCGTTGTATAAAACAAATGGGGGAAGGGGAACCAGTTATAGAGTAAAAATGATTTAAGAGACATAATATGAACAACTTGTTTGGATCCTGAATTGACCAAATCAACTGTAAAAATACATCTTTGAGACAATAAAGGAAATCTGAAGTCAGTAAGTATTAAATGACATTAGGAAATTATTGTTGGGGTCCGTGGGTGGCTCAGTCGGTTAAGCATCTGACTCTTGATTTTGGCTCAGGTCATGATCTCAGGGTCCTGAGATGGAGCCCCACATCGAGCTCTGAACTGGGCATGGATTCAGCTTGAGATTCTCTGTCTCCCTCTGCCCTTCCCCCTCCCAACCTCATGCTCTCTCTCAAAAAAAAAAAAAAAGGAAGGAAAGAAAATGAGAAATTATTAAATGTGATGTGTTAAAGGCATGTGGGATTTTTTTAAGGCATTATCTAATAAAGATGTATACTAATATATTTATGGATGAGACATGATGATGTCTGGGATTGGTCTTAAAATATTCCAGCAAAAAAGAAGGAAGAATAACAGAGTAAGTCTATATATTTTTCAAGGTAGAAAATCTCAGTAATAAAATTTTTAAATAAAGTGGTAATCACAATGAGATACCACTTCACACTCAATAGGACAGCTATATTCAACAAGAGTTAGCAAGGATATGGAGAAAATAGAACCCTGTACATTGTTGGTGGGAATGTAAAATGGTACAACCACTTTGGAAAAAAAGTCTAGCATTTTTAAAACAGTTAAACACAGTTACCATCTGATCCAGCAATTTCATTCCTGGGTGTATACCCAAGAGGAAACTAATGTCCAAACAAAAAATTTGTACATCAATGTTAATAGCAGCATTATCCATAACAGCCAAAAAGTGGAAACAACCCAATTGTCCACCAACTGATAAATGGATGAAATGCAGTGTAACCATAAATGGGATACTATTTGGCAATGAAACAGAATGAAGTAGTGATGCATGCCACAACATGGAAGAAACTTTGAAAATATTATGCTAAGGGAAAGAAGACAATCATAAGAACCACATACTGTATAATTCCATTATATGAAATGTCCAGAATAAGCCAATGTATAGAAAGTATATCAGTGTTTGCCTAGGACTCAGAAAATGAGGGAATTGGAATACGATGGCTAAGGCCACAGGATTTCTTTATGGGGTAATGAAAATATTCTAAGGATGTACAACTCTGAATATACTAAATTGTATACTTTAAATGTCTGAACTGTATGGTATGTGAATTCTATTTCAAAAACTATTCAATAAACAAGAGGATGGGGCACCTGGGTGGCTCAGTCAGTTAAGCGGCTGACTCTTGATTTCGGCTCAGGTCATGATCTCACGGTCTTGGGATCAAGCCCCGCATCCAGCTCCATGCTCAGCAGGAAGTCTGCTAGAGGATTCTCTCTCCCTCTGCCTCTGCCCCTACACCCACATGCGCTTTCTCTCTTTCTTTCTCCCTCCCTTAAATAAACAAATCTTTAAAACAACAAGAGGGTTATAAAGGAAGGAATAGAAGAGGTAAACTTAGTAAACTCTAAATCCTAGAATAGAAACAAAAAGCAAAAATTTTAGAGGGAGTTGAGAACCACAGACCAAGAACAACCATTTTTATTTTTTTTAAAGATTTTATTTATTTATTTGACACACAGAGAGAGATAGCGAGAGAGAGAGAGGGAGAGAGCACAAGCAGGGGGAGCAGCAGGCAGAGGGAGAAGCAGGCTTCCTGCATGAGCAGGGAGCCCGATGTGGGGCTCGATCCCAGGACCCTGGGATCATGACCTGAGCTGAAGGCAGCAGTCTAACCAACTGAGCCACCCAGGCGCCCCAAGAACCCTAATTTTTAGAACTTGTAAAATTCTGCAATATTTGTAGAAGTTACATTCGGTTTTTTATTGTTTTAACTTCTTCATCTGATTCTACATAGTGACACATGGTAAGCCTATAAAATCAAAAGTACAATGTGGGTTTTTTTAGATTTTATTTTTAAGTAATTTCTACACCCAATGTGGGGCTCAAACTTAACCCCAAGATCAAGAGTTGCATGTTCTATCATCTGAGCCAGGCAGGCATTCGGCAATGTGTTTCTTTACTGGGAAAAAAAAGAAGATGGGAGTTTGGAAAACTGTATACCAGCTATGGGAAAACAAAAAGCACAAAGGGTAAAATGGATACAAAGATAGCGTCGATCTGGCATTTATCAAGGGAAAAAGGAAGATTGGATCAAGGGAAAAAGAAAGATTGAAGATTTCAACAAACAAGAAAAGTTGAGATGTTGGCTTGGGCATGAGAAGAGTTATGTAGTTTAATAATAGGAAGCCTACAGAGGATTCAGTTAAATTAAGAGAAAACCCTGACAAGAGAAGTTTGCACTTGTCACAAATTCCATTTCTTCATCTTTGATTTAACTCATTGTGCGCTGAACTGTGTACCTCAAAAAAATATGATGAAGTATTAATCCTCAGTACCTATGAATGTGACCTTATTTGTAAATGGGGTTCTATAGATGTAATCCAATTAATCCAAGGACTGTTGCCCTTACAACATAAATGTAAATTTGGACAAAGACACACCAAGAGAACACACTGTGAGGACAGACTGAGAGACAGAGAGGCATGTGATAACAGAGACAGAGATTGGAACAATGTGTCTTCAAGCCAAGGAAGAGCAAGGACTACTGAAAACCACCAAAAGGCAGAAGGGAGGCATAGGACAATTCCTTAGAACATCTAGAAGGAACTGACCCTGCTAATAGCTTAATTTCAGAATTCTAGCCTCCGGAATTGTGAGAAGATAAATTTCTGTTTTTGTAAGCCACCTAGCTAGTGGTACTTTGTTATGGCAGCCCTAGGAAACCCATATACTCATCAAAACACTTCATTTTGGCTTCCTGCACTAATCCAAAGATACTGGTCATTAACTGCCAAACGTAACAGCTCCATTTCATTACCCATCATCTTTGTTCTTTTCTTTTTTTTTTTTTTAAGATTTTATTTATTTTTATTTGAGAGAGAGAGCACATGAGAAGGGGAAGGGTCAGAGGGAGAAGCAGACTCCCTGCCGAGCGAGGAGCCTGATGCGGGACTCAATCCAGGGACTCCAGGATCATAACCTGAGCCAAAGGCAGTCGCTTAACCAACTGAGCCACCCAGGCGCCCCTCATCATCTTTGTTCTTAATAACATTGGACAGTATCAAGAATTTCTGCCTTAAAACCCTTTTTTCCTTTATTCCATGAACCTTTTTCTCCTACTTGCTCTCTTCAGGCAACTCTTTCTCCATCTCTTTGGTTTTTTTCCATATTCTATCTTTGATGTTCCCCCAAGGTTTTGTCCTCATTCCTCTTCAATACTTTCTATATATTCTACCTGAGTGAGTTCTTCTATTCCTGGGACTCCAAATGCTACCATTATGAATCAATGCTACCATTCATGAATCCAAATTCTATGCCTATAGCTCCTCACCCTATCTAACCCTGAGTTTCATATTCTTTCCTAAAGTTCCTTATCAGACATTTCCATTGAAATATCCGCTAGCACTCCAAATTCTACCTTATAATCACACCAATTTTCTAACAGCCCAACATGCCCAAAAATGAAAATCTTATCTTTTCCCTTCACCACCAGTAACAAAAACATCCCCCATTCCTAATGGCTCAGACTAAGTTGACTGTGTTCCCTTCTGTGCACCAGACTTCTCTCTGGCGATAAGACAGGACCAAGCAATGTAATACCCTAAGCAACCCTAAAAATAACATACAAATAACAATATACAGTTGACTCGAACAATGGGGGGTTACAGGCATTGACCTTCCACACAGGCAAAAGTTCACATACAACTTTTGATCCCCCAAAAACTTAACTACTAATAGCCTACTTTTGACTGGAAGCCTTAGCAATAAACAGTCAAAGCATATTTTGCATCTTATATGTGTTATATCCTGTATTCTTACAACCTAGAGGAAAGATGTTAATAAAATCATAACAGTAAATACATTTATAGCACTGTGTTTATCCAAAAAATAAATAAATAAATAAATCTATGTACAGGACGCCTGGGTGGCTCAGTCAGTTAAGCGTCTGCCTTGGGCTCAGGTCATGATCCCACCATCCTGGGATAGTGTCCCGTTATCAGGCTCCTTGCTCAGCAGGGAGTGTACTTCTCCCTCTGCCTGCTGTTTCCCCTGCTTGTACTCTCTCCACCCCCCTCCTGACAAATAAATAAAAATCTTTTTTTTTAAAGATTTTATTTATTTATTTGATAGAGAACGAGAGAGCACAAGCAGGGGGAGCAATAGAGGGAGAGGGAGAAGCAGGCTCGATGCGGGGCTCGATCCCAGGACCCCGGGATCATGACCTGAGCCGAAGGCAGACGCCCAACCATCTGAGCCACCCAGGAACCCCGATAAATAAAAATCTTAAAAAAAAAAATCTGTGTACAAGTGGACCCACGCAGTTCAAATTCCTATTGTTCAAGGGTCAACTGTTTATCTAAAAATCTGGGGATTAGCAGATGAAATGCCTTCTGCTCATCTGTGTAACAAGAGGACAGTTTCCCTAGTATAAGCTCTCACTCAGAGTCTAGAGTCAGACTAAATGCCAACTCTGCCATTTATGGGGGACAATGAGAAAAATAGAAAAAGTGGGAGACAAATCCTTCTAATGAATGTCCAGTGATCTTCCAGTTGCCTTCTTTCCTTACTGCAGCTTAAATTCTTTCATTTTTTAACATGCTCCTGGGTCCCTCCCTTGGCAAATTATAGTGTCCTAGAAAGAAATTTTCCCCATCTCTCTATATTGCAAATAAGGCAATTCCTACCTCACTCTCAGCTCCCAAGACATTGATTTGTTCCAATTTGTAGGTCCAATATCTGGCTTCCTCCTCTGGGATATCTACCATGAAAAAAGAAGAAACTACATTACTAGGTTATTAATTTAATCATGGGTCAATAATCCTTTATTCCATCAAATAATCGAAGTTAGAAAGTGATGGACTAATTTTACTGGTGGGCTTGGTTCTTGCCATGAACTTGATCTTGAATCTTCACACAAAAAACAAAATAATGTACTATTATTCCCATTGGATCAGAAGACTTAATATTGTTAAAATGCCAACACTACCCAGTGTGATCTACATATTGAATGCAATTACTATCAAAATCTCAATAATGTTTCTTTGCAGAAACAGAAAACTCCATTCTATGGATAAAGAAGATCTAGTACACACACACACAGGAATATTACTCAGCCATCAAAGGAATGAAATCTTGGGGCACCTGGGTAGCTCAATCAGTTAAGCATCCAAATCTTGGTTTCAGCTCAGGTCATGATCTCAGGGTCAAGAGATCGAGTCCCTTGTTGTGCTCCACACTAGGCGCTTGAGATTCTCTCTCCTTCTGCTCCTCCGCCCACACTCTTTCTCAAATAAGTATTTTTAAAAATATTTTTGAAAATAAAAGATACATGTCAACATGTAAAAAAAATCTCTAGTTGATAAGAAATTTTAATGTTCTTTTTGCATACCTGTATTTTCTGAACTTTTAACATAATAAAAAAATTCATGTAACTATTTTTAAAAAATGGTATATAACTGAATAGAGTATTTCACAGGTTTTTGAATTATCCAAAAGAAAATTCCATTGCCAAAATATGGCACGCTGTAAGCTAAAATTCTTCCCATAGAAAGACCCTTTACTAAGCCTTTTATTTTCAGTTTTTTTAAAGATTTATTTATTTATTTGAGAGAGAGAGCGCACATGCACGCATGCGACCAGGAGGAGGGGCAGAGGGACAGAGAGAGAAACAGACTCTGCACTGAGCAGGGAGCCCCACTTGGGACTAGATCTCATGACCCTGAGATCATGACCTGAGCCGAAATCAAGAGTCGGAGGCTTAACAGACTGAGCCACCCAGGTGCCTCCCTTGATTAAGCCTTTGAAGACTGTATGCCAAATGTGGTTATCACAGAGGCCCAAGCTTAGCACAGTCACGTTAACACACATCAAAGATAGACCTCACTTATCTGAGTTTTTACCTTAACATTTATTCAAAAAACCATTTATCAGACACCTATTATGGGCCAAGCAAACTCTAAAGATACCAAAATAAAATACACAAGAGCCTTCATGAAACTCAAAATCTAGATAGAAATGTACACTGCCACCAATGACAGGATATAAATGATGCAGTGTTGAAAGAGGAATATCTTTTTAAAATGCCTTGGGGGGTGCTGGCTGGCTCAGTCCATAGAGCATGCGACTCTTGATCTCAGGGTCCTGAATTCAAGCCCACATTGGGCATGAAGCCTACTTAAAATAAAAATAAGTAAAATAAAATGCAATGAGGGATGGGCCAACAGTTTAAAGGAGCTCCACAGATCCACTCTCTAGCAAAACTGTATATATACAAAAAACCTATTTTTGCCATGAACATGTATTTTTTCTGTTTTTAAAAATTATTTTTTTTAGTTTTTTAAATTCAACTTAGTTAACATGTAGTGTATTATTAGTTTCAAGGTAGAATTTAGTGATTCATCAGTTGCATATAACACCCAGTGTTCATTACATCAAGTGCCCTCCTTAATGCCTATAACCCAATTACCCCCACTCCCCACCCACCATCCCTCCAGCAACCCTCAGTTTGTTTCCTAGAGTTAAGAGTCTCTTAAGGTTTGCTTCCCTCTCTGTTTTTATCTTATTTTTCCTTCCCTTCCCCTATGTTCATCTATTTTGTTTCTTAAATTCCACATATGAGTGAAATCATATGGTATTTGTCTTTCTCTGACTTACTCTTTAAACACTTTTCTATTTATTAATGCTACTTCAATGTTTAAATTGACAAATCACAAGGTATACATTCACTTCAAGACAACGAATGTTAAATTAGCAAAAGAATAAATCAGTTTTCTCTAACAAGCAAGTATTTCCTAAGTCATTAAAATAGTCAGAGAAACCTATTAACTTGAAGAGAATACGCTTAGTGTGGATTCTTTAATGAGTATCATTCTACAGCCTGTACCATTCCTGGGCTAGGTGTTATAGGGGCTAGGGTAGAAGACAGAATGCCCTCAAAGGAGATAGCTGACAAGACAAAAAATACAGTAATGAGACTAGCAAACAATTGTTAACAATATGGTAAAAAGTGTTAAATGGTTTTTAAAGTCTAATTCAATAGACTCACCAAAAGGCAACTCAAATCTTGTATCAAGCAAAATCTTATGAGGAGTTGGGTTTTTAGTTCCACAGATCTCATCATCTTTCATCAATGTCTCTGCCTCCAACGTGGACCACTCCCCAGGCCCTTCCTAGAAAACAGAGGTCTAAGATTAAACTTTATTTCTTCATGGCTCCACTCCTCCTGTTTTAAGAGCTGGTGTTTTTTTCTGAATGTCATTGTTGGAGAGCTCCTGGGGACCACTCACATCCTGATGAGGCAAACACACCACTGTCACCACCTGCCTCTGCTGCTATGTGGTTTCTGTTCTCCCTCTTTGGTGGAAGAGCAGCTTCCACCATGCTCAGCTCTCTACAAGTCCACTGAACATAGAATTCTGGAGCACCCAAACTGAAAAACCAAGTATCTTTATAGATCAATATTTAATCTGTACAATTTTTAATGACTGTGTCACTTAATATGTGTTACTACTTCTAATTAGTAAAGAGCTACTAACATTGCTACTTAAAATAGATCTGAACTGGAGCCACAATAAAAATGAACTGCCCATCTGCCTGGGGAAGTAGAGACAGCCAGAACTAAAAGACTTTAGGAAAGAGAGGCACACCTGCACTATCCCAACTCCCAGAGAAAACACATAGTCAATGCTAAAGCCAAACAGGAATATAGTACATTTTTTCCAGGTTCAAAGTGAGTGTCTATGGGGAAATGATGCTGAGTTATGTTTCAATCTGGGAAAATGGAGTAGAAAACCACTCTTGGAAATAATGTATAGAGACAGAGTGTATAACAACTGCCACCCATGGTAATTCCTTAAACTCTATTAGGGTTATATGTGGAAGATGGAAGATTGAAACCAGTTCCCTGGGAATTGGTGACTCAAAGAAATAAAGCATAGAACGGGATCCAGGCTGAGGAAGTTTAATGGGACTTCTCCTAGGATAGCTTCTTAGAGGAGAATGCAGAAACCACAGGTATCCTAGATCACATACACACACCTACTCCCCTTCTTCTCTCCTTCTCCCTCACACACAGTACTCAGAAGGGGCTATCAACCTGATATGGCTAAAGAGAAGTTCTGGCACCTCGAGTTCAGTCATAAGGTACAGAGAAGACAAGACTTAAATAAAATCCATTGAACCTCTGTGTGAGGTTAAGAATAGGCTGGTTGCATGCTCACTAATTAGAAAGGGGGACAGAGCAATCTGAGATGCATGGTGAATATTAGCTGAATGGAGCTAGGATAGGGACAAGCATGGGCTAGAACTATACCTCCAAATGGGCAATGCATTGACTAACCTCATCCGACTGACGAACAGTCTTCAGTGCAATCCACACGGTCCCCACCATGGTGTCCCAGATCAGTCCTTTGTTCCAGACCTCCACACTTAGACCCAGGTCCAGGCGATTAATCTCACTGAAGGAAAGAAGAAAGCCCTTTAAAGAAAGCCAGATAGGGGTGCCAGGCGGGGTCAGGAGGAAAAGCATGTGACTCTTAATATCAGGGTTGTGAGTTTGAGCACCATGCTGGGTGTAGAGATTACTAAAAAAAATAAATTTGAAAAAAAAAGAAAGCCAAATAATATGAAATATACATCTCCTACATCCACATCTCCTGTTTTGCTAAACCTTGAATACTTTCTCACCAGGATCCTATTGTCAGGGAAAATCAAAATGTCCCAGAATACAACAACCATTCTTTAGGTTCCTAGAAAAGTATGTAAGAATCCATACAAAAATGCCTTTGTCCATCCGTCCCCTTGCCTCTGGAACTACAAACATGATTAGATTAATGCGTTTTCACAAAAAAATGGGGGTAAGGACGGCATTATTGCCAGACCTGCAAGTCTATAATCTCTACTCTTACCAAGCAGTTTTATATGTTTTATTATCAATACTAACAGTACCCTCAACTTACACTTACAAACTATATATAGGAAATTTAGGAAAAGGTAAGGCTTCTTTACAAGATTTATGAAAGGCAGTCCAAGCAGAAGTAAAATGGCCCATAAGAAGATCTAAATCTGATGGGAAATTGTGGTCAGAGGCAGGTAAGGGATACTGGAATATACCAGTTCACTCCACTCAGCCCCTGGAGAACCCAGTTAAAATAGACACTGTCATTTATAAACAAAATGTTTGTCAGAAAATAATGATAAACACAATGATTATCCTGTAATAACAAATAGGAAAAAATTTTTTGAAAAGAAATCATAGAGCCACATAACCACTAAGCAAAAACAACATCATACATGGTAGAATATCAGCTTGGAAGGGCCAACTCAAACGTAATTATACTCTTAAAGTGGAACAAGCAAATACCTATATTATGCCAAAAACATCCTCCAGAAAGCTCTTATTGAAATACGGGGTTATTTGAAAGGAAATGCAAGAAAAATGAAAAAAGGCCCATTCTAGCAAAAAAGCAGAAAGGTATTCTCAGGGAGACAACAGCTATTCATCACATGAAGTTTCAAGTTCACACTTTAGAGAAAGCTTGGTTTCCCTGTTCTATTAAGATACATGTTCTCAGGCACCTGGGTGGCTCAGTCAATTAAGCGTCTGCCTTCGGCGCAGGTCATGATCCCAGGTCCTGGGATCAAGCCCTGCATCAGGCTCCCTCCTCAACAGTGAGTCTGTTTCTCCCTCTCTCTCTGCCCCTCCGCCTGCTTGTGCTCTCTTTCTCTCTCAAATAAATAAATAATCTTAAAAAAAATACATGTTCTCAGAATCACACATTTAGGATGTGGTAATACAGCCATAGACTTCTCATCAAATGTGCTGAAAACAAGTGAAGCAAAGAAAATTCACCCCTTTTACTAACTAAATACACTATAACAGAGAATGTACTGAGTTTATTTGTTCATTTAATTAATGTTTCCTCACCACATATAATACATATGGTTTGGTACTTTGAGCAAGACACACAATATAGGACCTAATTCCTATCTCTAAAACCTTCTAAACTATCTCGAGAGCTGTTCAAAGCCACAAAGTAGGTGACTAAACCCAGCCAGTAAGTTAAGGTGTTCACAGCGTAGGGAAATTAAGCTTTTGTCACACAGTTTCATTCAGCCTAATTAATCAATTTGCCTTGGAAAAGACGTCTGACAACCCTAAATCTTTTGAATCTGGAAAAGAAAAATTGCATGGGGATACATACATAATGTTCCTAAAGCAACTCCTAAGCAGCATCTCAAGCCAATAGACGAAAGAAATAGCCAGAGGCCTTTACAGCTTGACTTGGATAGAAAAAAGTTCTTTAGGGAACTCTGGGGAATAAAACTCCAAGAGGCTATCTCCTATAAGAAGCTTCTCATCTCATCTATGTGTGTCCAGCAGGCCCAACTTAAAAGAAGTCTGAGAGCTTTGTTTATGCCTCATCCCCAGAGCTCTGGGGAAACTTCTCTATTAATTAATCAATAGTATATGTGCATATACATATACAAGATCTGGAGCTAGGCAAATTCACAGTAACTAAAGATGCCCTGTTTACCCTTAAATGAATAATCTAGTCCTGGAAGTAAGATACAGAAATATTAAAGATAAACAACGAAAAATACAAAAGTGAGTATTAGATACTGCCATATAATACATTAGGAAGAAGGAAAAAGGAGAAAGGGACACAAGAGACCAGCAATGGAGCTGCCAGTAACAAAAGAGCAGGGTAGGAGGAATAAGGAAGAAGAGCACAAAAGAGGAAAATGTAGCTAATAAAATCCATGTGTACAGAGGAGAAAGCAAAATTCACACAGCATCTCAAGGTGGGAGACGAAAAAAATTCACACGTATCACAGAAGGGTTTAAAGAGGAAGTGTTACAGGAAATTGGAAAATAAACACATAAGAATAAAGCTAGTTATGCTGATGAGAGGCTACAGAAGATCGCTAGGTTTCACACAATGGGAACAGTTTTAACAGTTAGTGATTATTACTGCCAACTGGAAGTCAGAGGAAGGTAGGATTTCTGGATTTTATATGCCAAACAGCCATGGGAAGAGACTTCAATAAACCACTCATAGCTGACTATGCACACTACAGGTACAGAGAAACACACAGTCTCACTCTCACGGCACTGTGACTGAGAAAGGTAATGAACGAGGTTTGTAATTGTGAGTGAGACAACCAGTGAGAAATGTGACAAAACTGGCTCTCTTTCTTCTTGAAGCCCCAGTTCTCTCTCAGCTTCCTGTTTCTCCTATCTCTCTTTTCATTCCTTTTTAGTCCCCTCTGTCCCACTTTAAATGCTGCTGCCCTTCCAGGCTTTACCTCAGGCCCTGTTCTCAATTTACTCACCATCTCCCTAAGCTTCCTCATCTACGCCTACAGCTCCAACTGACTAAAATATTTCTCCAACCCCTACTTCTTTCCTGAGTGCCAGGTTCAAGTTCCTATCTTCTGAACCTCTCTTCCTACTAGTCCTGTAAGAACCTCAAATATAGGGAGACGCCGCAGACCCAGGACCCGGAGCAGCTCGGAGGCGGTGAATAATGGCTCTTCAAGTCTGTAATAAAAAATGGCCTCCAATAAAACTACATTGCAAAAAATGGGAAAGAAACAAAATGGAAAGAGTAAAAAAGTAGAAGAGGCAGAGTCTGAAGAATTTGTGGTGGAAAAAGTACTGGACCGACGTGTAGTGAATGGGAAGGTGGAGTATTTCCTGAAGTGGAAGGGATTTACAGATGCTGACAATACTTGGGAACCTGAAGAAAATTTAGATTGTCCAGAGTTAACTGAAGCATTTCTTGATTCTCAAAAAGCTGGTAAAGAAAAAGATGGTACAAAAAGAAAATCTTTATCTGACAGTGAATCTGATGATAGCAAATCAAAGAAGAAAAGAGATGCTGCTGATAAACCAAGAGGCTTTGCCAGAGGTCTTGATCCTGAACGAATAATTGGTGCCACGGACAGCAGTAGAGAATTAATGTTTCTCATGAAGTGGAAAGATTCAGATGAGGCAGACTTGGTGCTGGCAAAAGAGGCAAATATGAAGTGTCCTCAGATTGTAATTGCTTTTTATGAAGAGAGACTAACTTGGCATTCTTGCCCAGAAGATGAAGCTCAATAATTGTTTGCATTGTTTTATATATATATATATATATAAAATCCGGGTCTTTGTTTTTTGATTTATTAGTGTGAAGAAGTAACATTCTAATGAAAATCAAGTTCGATATGTTTGTTTTGAAGTAGTATTGGGGGAGTTGTTGGGGTTTTTTTTGCATCTATAGCACTGGTTACTTTGAACAAATAAAAGCTTTCTGTAGTTGCTTCCTTTATCAGAAAAAAAATATTTGAGACCATGGTATATTATCCCCCTGCATTAGAGAACACATTTTCTAAATGTTGGGGGAAATCTTCATAGTCGTTACTCAGTCAGAATTTGTGTTTAACTCCTATATGCCTAAGGACCATTCTGGATTTTTTGTTTATTTAGGGGGTTTTTGTGTGTATACTTAAAATACATACATAAATGGTTTTTGTTTTTAAACATTCACCAAAACAAAAACAGCATTTATAACCATGGATAAGCCCGTGTTTCCGGGATGCTATCATTTTCAGCAACTTAAGAAATAAATCACTTAAAGTTAAACTGAAGTTTTTCCTGAAGCCTTAACCTTTCAGATTTTTAAACTGGACAATTTAAAAGCAGCCATATCAGAATCCGTATTCATATCTACAGTCATAAATGCAAGTTCATTTGCAAGATCCCTGAAAGGAAAATTTTATCACCACCAACAACCTCCCCACCCAAATGACAAAACTAGACAAGTCCTGGTGTGTTTTAATTAGGTAAGCAAAACTTAGTTAAATGGACATTTAAAGGTTCCTTCTAGTGAACCATTCCTTTTCAAGAAGTTTAAATCTCTGTGCTGTATTGACTAAAAGGTCATGATTCACGGAATGTCTAAGACTTTGTTCATGGAAACCTAATCATAATCAGATGGTTAGAGATGTTGGCAATTTAGCACCTGTTGGAATATATGGGTGAACAGACTTTTATAATCCAAATTCTTAACCTGCATTTATTTTCTTTACCCCAACTCGTTCCTGACATGTAGGCTCAGTCTTCTCAGTATTTGAGTTACTGGTTCAGCAGAAACCAGGAAAAACAGTAACTTTGTAGTCAGAATGTTATCCAACTGTATATTGTTTACTTTATTGTAAATACTGGTAAACAGTGGTCAATAGTTTTATATTCCTTAAAAAAAAAAAAGAACCTCAAATATAAGTTTGTCCATAAGTGAATTTATATTGTCTCCTATCCTAATGAGTAACACCATACCTACCCAATCATGCAAGACAAGTTTATCTCCTTAACACCTTCTTTCCATCCTTTTCTATCCCTTCTGCTACTATCTTATTAGCCCAGCCACTCATAATCTTACCCTTAAAGTATTTATAATCTAGTTTCCTCAATGGTACTATAAGAAGCAATACATCAAAAGCCCGAAGGATTGGAATGTATCTACATGAAAATCATCATCCCTATGTGCTTGAGATGCACTACAAAACTTGTAAAGTCAATTTCACTTCCATTTCAAAACTCACAGCAATTTTAATACATTCTCTTGTTTGACACCATATGCCTAACTTCCCAGAAAACAAGTATAACCTTGTAAGAAAGACAGACCTTTACAGGTAAAGTAATTGGCACTCAGAGAAGCTCAATGATTTGTGTAGTCCTTCAAAATGATATTCTACATTTTTCTCCCCTTTTCTAGAGCAGAAAAAAAATGCCTCAAATTTCAGAGGAAAAAAAGGAAGTGTCAAGTTTTTAAAGCCAGAGCTTACAATAATATGCTACATTTTGTGTCATATGTAAGAAATCCTAATGGTTACTCATTTTTATTAACTAGAGGAAGGTAGAACATTTCACTCCATAAAGCAAAAGGATTTTAAGCAAAGAAATCCTCATCTTCAATAGCAGGTAACCTGGGTATACACACACACAGACATTCTCTTTCTCTTTCTCACACACACACACACACACACACACACACACACGCACGTGCACACAACAATTTCCTTCAAGGAGCCTTCTGAGAATCGAAGCAAGATTTAAATTATGTTTACTATCATGCTAATTATATTGTACTATATCCTAATTCTGACCATGGGAAAATCTGACTAGACAGTATATTTACCCACATAAATGAATTGGGAGTTTATTTGCATTCATAATTCACATAATGTAGAATCAATTACAAATGCAGGAGAGAACAAAACTGCAGATGTACTTCACCCCACAATACCCCTCACTTGTTCCTGTAACTGTAGTTTTCATAAATATTGTAGGCGGCTGCTGCTGCAAAATACTTACAACATAAAATCTTGTTCCCAAGAAGGCTGATCACCACGAACTGCTACAGTTGTGCTCTTCACATTCTGCACTTTCAAGGTCACATATGTATTAAATTTATCTTTAAAAAAAAGCAAAAAAAAATGCACAATGAAGATGTAATACTTAGTGCTCAGATTGTTACTCAATCTCACAAAGTCTTTGGAACTGAGTAACCCAAATTAAAGTATTTTATGTTGAAGAAAAAATAAAATTATATATTGTACTATATGGCATCATTCTAAGCATACAGAGCTGTAAAAAACTATAAAATACATTCTATTCTCAAAAGTATAAGCTATAATAGTTTTTCAAATTTTAGAAATACATATTTGACCCTGTAGACATACATACACACAAATGAAAACAAAAGCTTCATGAAATACAAGATGTGATACTTGTATTGATTGATATTTCCTGTTACACTGTTAAAACATTAATCATAACCAACTGAATTGATTTTATAACCCATCTTCAGTTTGAAAAAACCAAATCTAATTGATCTAATAGAAAAGATAATATACATAACTTAACAAAAAAAGGAATAAGTACCATAAGAGAAAGAGAAAAAATGGTAAAGGATTGAAGGAGAGGAAAGGGTTACCTCTAGCTGTTGACAGGGACAAGAATTGAGAAAAAATCCTCATAAAGGAAAGGGATTCCATGCTTGATCTATTCAGGCTGGTCTAAACCACAACCTACATAAATAGCCACCTGGGTGGCTCAGTCTGTTGAGCACCTGACTCTTGATTTCAGCAGGTCAAATCAAGCCCCCCACCCCTCCAGCCAGACTCCCCACTCAGCAGGAGTCCGCTTGGGATTCTCTCTCCCTTCTCTCTGTCCTTCCCCCACTGTGCGCTCACGCTCAATCTCTCTCTCTCAAATAATTTTTTTTAAGATTTTTTATTTATTTATTTGAAAGAGAGCACAAGCAGGAGGGGCAGAGGGAGAGACAGAATCTCAAGCACACTCCATGCTGAGCACAGAGCCCGATATGGGGCTGTATCCCAGGCTCCGAGATCATGACCCCAGCCGAAACCAAGACTTGGTGGCTTAACTGACTGAGCCACCCAGGCACCCCTCAAATAAATACTTTTTTTTAAATTTTATTTATTTATTTGACAGAGAGAGACACAGAGAGAGAGGGAACACAAGCAGGGGGAGCGGGAGAGGGAGAAGCAGGCTTCCCACTGAGCAGGGAGCCTGATGTGGGCCTCAATTCCAGGACCCTGGGATCATGACCTGAGCCGAAGGCAGACGCCTAACGACTGAGCCACCCAGGTGCCCCATCAATAAATAAATCTTAAAAAAAAAAAAAAAGGCAGTATTATCACAGAGTTGGGAAAAGGAGATTCTTTAACCTGATACTATAAATTGAGTACTATTGCTTAAACACAGCACCTTTTGCATTCCCCCTACTACATTTACATGAACCGTGATTAGAGGCACTGAACTAAGAGTTCATTTTTCTGTGTAAGAAATTAATCTTAACATTATAAAATGAAAAAAAAAGACTATCATTTTTGACTCATCAAATAGGCAAAGATTACTTAAAATGATTACCTAATGTTAGGAGTGTGAGAAAATAGGCCCTGCCATGCACTTATAGCAGAAGGTAAATCTTCTCTTGAGCATCATTAAAATTATGCAGTTTTACAAAAAGCAGAATCATGGGGCACCTGGATAGCTCAGTCGGTAAAGCATCTGCCTTTGGCTCAGGTCATGAGCTCAGGCTCCTGGGATCAAGTCCTGTGTCGGGGGGGGGGGGGGGTCCCTGCTCAGCAGGGAGTCTGCTTCTTCCTCTGCCCCTCCTCTCACTTGCTCTCTCCCTCCCTCTCTCTCAAATAAATAAAATCTTAAAAAAAAAAAGGCAGAATCAGACCTATAAATAGAACAAACTGATGGTTGCCAGAGTGGGGAAGGGTAAAATGGGGAGTGGGAGATAAAGGCTTTCAGTTATGGAATGAATAAGTGGAACAAAAGGCACAACAAAAGGAATATAGTCAATGGTACTGTGATACTACTGTATGGTGACAGATGGTAGCTACTCTTGTGGTGAACACAGCATAATGTATAAACTTGTAGAATCATTATGTTGCACACCTAAAACTGTAACATTGTATGTCAACTATACTCATTTAAAAAAAAATTTTAGGGGTATCTGGTGGCTCAGTTGGTTAAGTATCCGACTCCAATTTTGGCTCAGGTCATGATCTCAGAGTTGTGATACTGAGCCCCACGTTGGGCTCTGCACTGGTCATACTGCTTAAGATTCTCTCTCCCTCTCCCTCTGTCCCTCCCCCACCCAAAAAAATTTAAATAAAAGTGAGAATAATACAATGTTCTACGTTTGTTGTGATAATTAAATAAGACATTTGCAAAAGTATTTAGGCAATGCCCTGATACAGCAAGTGCTCAATAAATCATAGCTATTTTAACTATTAGGACTATTATTAAATCCTTATGAAATCATTAAAAAATTATATAGTTTTATACTTCGATGTGGGAAGTTTACCAGAATTATAACTAAGATATATGAAAATACAAGCCTACCCACATGAGAGAATCCCCAACCATCTACAGTAGCAGTGAAATAGACCACTGAGCTATGTTTCCTATCATGATTTTGTACTCCACTCCCACATCCAACCGCAGCTGACCAGACCAGGTTTAGATGCCACCCAAGAGCAGCCAATCCATGAACTGGCAAAAAAAAAAAAAAAAAAGACCAATCCAATTCCCTCTCAAAAGATCTTAAATAAGGAAAACAAAGAAATATTAAGGAGGGCACGTATTGCATGGAGCACTGGGTGTTATACACAAACAATGAATCATGGAATACTACATCAAGAACTAATGATGGAATATATGGTGATTAACATAACAATAAAAAATTTTAAAAAAATAAAAAAAACACTAATGATGTACTGTGTGGTGAATAATATAATAAAAAAAAGAAAAAGAAACAGTGACACAATTGGTAGTTGGTGCTGGAGCTCAGAGAAGTATATATACTCCACTGGAGCAGCCATCATGGGCTGTGTGCAAAAAAGTTAAGCATAGAAAGCCAGCTAGAAGAGAAAGGAAAACAAAACAGATTCTAAGAAAGAAGAGAGACCTAGTTAGTGGAGAGAACAATAGGCTCAGTAACTACTTTAGTTCCTATTGTACCCAAGGTTTGGTTTTTTTCAGCATTCCATGGGTTACCAATCATGTTCACTTTTTCCAGTAATCCCCAGTACCTTCCCTTTTCCCCAGCAGTAACCAGAACAAGTCTCTGTAACTTGACATTCACAATTAAGAAAATGTGTATTGAAACAAGTAAATACTATTTTCACCTTCTGATGGGCAAAGATTAAAAAGTCTCATACTACCTAATATTGATAGGGATTTGGATAAACACTCATTTTTTTTTTATTATGTTCAGTTAGCCAGAATACATCATTAGTTTTTGATGTAGTATTCAACAATTCATTAGCTGCATATAACACCCAGTGCTCATCAACACTCATATACTTTTAGTTTAAGTATAATCTCCCCCAAAACTTTCAGAAGTGCAATGTGGCAGCAGCTACCAAATTTTTAAAAAATGCATACCATTGTCCCAGCAATTCTCTATTTCTGGACTCTAGTGTATAGATACATTTGCAAAGCAGACCATGATAAGTGCACAAAAACATGTATTTGCTTAAAATAGTAAAAAATGGAAACAACCTAAATATTCATCAATCAGGAACCTAGGGTACAAACTTGTAACAAAATTCTGGGCACATAATGGGCACAAAGTTAACTTTTTTTTTTTTTAAGATTTATTTATTTAGAGAGAGAGAGAGAAAGCATGCACGCACACACAAGCACAGTGGGGAAGAGCAGAGGAGAGTGGGAGAGAAACCCAAGCAGACTGCACTGAGCATGGAGTCTAATGTGGGGTTCAATCCCAAGACCCTAAGATCACAACCTGAGCCCAAACCAAGAATTGGACGGTTAACCCACTGTACCACCCAGGCACTCCCAAAGTTCACTTTAAATAAATAAAAAGAAAAAGAACAACAAGATATATGTATATACACACTCAAAGTAATGTGTTGTTGGAATAAAAGCAGGTTGAACAAGGTTAATCTATTCGTTTATACATGCATATACACAGAAGAAATCTGAGAAGGTATATACAAACCTCTAAATAGTTACTGGGGAGAAGTAGAATTGAGGTGGCCAAGAGGTAAGGGGACTTTAAGTTTTCACTAGATAGATTTCTTTAATGTTTTACAACAGCATTGATTTTTTCCAGCTTTACTGAGGTTTGACAATTTAAAATTGTAGGTATTTAAGGTGTACAACTTGATTTGATACCCACTGTGAAATAACCACCATAATCAAGCTAATTAATATATTCATCACAACTCACATAATTACCATTTTCAAGTGTGTGTATGTGCACACTGACAGCTCGAGATCCACCCTCTTAGCAAATTCCAAGTATACAGTACTCATTAATTATAAACATGTTGTATGTTAATTCTCCAGAAATTATTCATCTTGCATTACTGAAACTTTGTACCCCTTGACCAACATCTCCCCATACTGATTTTTAATAATTTAATAAATTTTGTGAATTTATTTAATCAATGAATTAAATGAAATTAATGACTGTTTAAAAGATTGATTTTTTAAAAGGCTGATTTTATTTTATTAAGATTTTATTTATTTATTTGACAGAGAGAGACACAGTGAGAGAGGGAACACAAGCAGGGGGAGTGGGAGAGGGAGAAGCAGGCTTCCCGCTGAGCAGGGAGCCCGATGCGGGCCTTGATCCCAGGACCCTGGGATCATGACCTGAGCCGAAGGCAGACACTTAACGACTGAGCCACCCAGGCACCCCTAAAGGCTGATTTTAAAATCACATCAAGTATGAAGGGAAAAGACGTAATTAAAGGCCGGCCTTACCTGGTGAGCCCTGGAATTTGGCTCTTTTAACTGCAAGAGAAAAAAAGAGGACACCATGAAGAATTTTTGCAAATTCATTAACTAAACCATCTTGAGCATCTACCATATGCCAAGGTTAGAGTTAGAACTAGATTTGTAAGTCTAAGTCTAAAAGAAAAGATGCTGGGACTTCTGAGCAAAGGTTGAAGGCAGAGAGTTAGAAGGGCCCTTATAAATCATCCAGTCTAATCTCATCCTCAACGCAGAAATCTCTTACAGCCTCTTAACGATAGAGGAAACTCAATTACTCCTTTGGCAGGCAACGTGTTTCATTTCACGTATCTAAGGTTTAAGTTATATATGTTTCCCATTTAAAGCCCATCATAGAAATTCCCCCCATTTCATTCATGCCAGAAGAGTTCAACAGGCCAAATTTAGACAGATTTTAAACAAGGGGGAAAAGTAATTTCTTGCTGGGAATAAACAAGGTAACAAGAAAAGCTCCTATCCAAATGACCACAAAGAGCTATTTACAAAACATCAGTGCAGAACTGCAAAAGAAAGAATCCCACATTAGGACTGCAGCATGCCAGCTTCAAAGAAAGGTCAAAGACAACAAAGATGCAGGAGAACTGCCAAATTCCAGTAAACACCAAATATTTTCCCATCAATGAAGATTAAGACTAAGTGTGCAGGGGTAGGGAGAGAATAAAAGGAAATCCCAAAACAATGCCTGAAAAGGATACTTGAGGGTACAGATCTGCCATTCTCCTTTTCCTAAATTACAACTAAAAGCTTCACCTTAGCTGACATCCAAGCTCTGCCTAACACATCCAAGAGAATGGGTAATTCGGTACGTTTTTTACAAGACCTTCTCCATTTTCAAGCAACACTTAATGCTAAGATCTATTTTACTGAATCAAAGTATGTCTCCCACTGGACTGTCCCTTGTAGTCTCACGTCAATCCCTCTTCCCAATTATTCTTTAATAGTTTCATTTAATCTAAGACTTACTATAAAGCTACAGTAATCAAGATAGTGTAGCACTGGCATAAAATTAGACATAGACCAATGAAATAAAATTGAAATATATATATGGAATATATAAATACACATTATCTTTACTTCATACCACACGCAAAACTTAAAATGAATCATGAATATTACTAAATATGAGCCCAAACTATAAAATATCTAGGAGAAAACAGAAAATCTTAGTGATCTTGGGCTAGGCAAAGATTTCTTAAATTGAATACAAAATCATGAACGTTAAAAGAAAAAAATGGATAGACTAGACTGAGAATTTAAAACATGCATTCCTCAAGACACTGTTAAAAAGGCAAGTCTGGGGCACCCAGGTAGCTCAATCAGTTAAGCTTCTGACTCTTAATTTCAGCTCAGGTCGTGATCTCAGGGTCACGGGATCAAGCCCTGAGTCCAGCTCCACACTCAGCATGGAGTCTGCTTGGGAGTCTGCTTGGGATTCTCTCTCTCCCTCTTCCCCTCCCCTGGCTCGCACACATGCTAAGTAAATGAATAAAACCTTAAAAAAAAAAAAAAAGGCAAGTTTAAGAGGAAATATTTACAAAACATGTATAATAAGACTGATAAAGGACTATAAGAAGAAATCTCAAAAGTCAATATTAAGAAATCAAGAATCCACATTTAAACCTGGAAAAAGGGGGTTACCTGGCTGGCTTAGTTGGTAGAGCATGTGACTGTTGATCTAGGGGTCATGAGTTCCACCCCCACATTGGTGTAGAGCTTACTTAAAAAAAAATTTTTTTAAAAAACACACTTAGCATTTACATTAGCACAAAAAATTAAATACTTAAGTATAAATCTAAAAAAAATAAGTACAAGATCTAGATGATGAAAACTCATGAAAGATATGAAAGAAGTAATTAGAGAAATAATCCATGCTCATGGATAGGAATACTCAATATTGTCAAGATGTCAGTTCTTTCCAACTTGACCTAGAGATTCAATACAATCCTAATCAAAATCCCAGCAAGTTAATATTAAAATTTCCTCCACCACTTAAAAAAAGCAGTTCAAAAATACTACTCTACACCACAACCCTGCATGACTGAGATTTTGAACACCTAAATTGATGATTTTTACCCAGGAGTTATTTAATATTGTTAGCACTATAATGTGATTCACTTATATTTGTATCATCATGTGATAAAACTGTAACTATGTAATTAAACAGAATTCTGACATAGTCTGCTAACCTTTAAAATGTCATTCCTTCATTCATTGGCTTGCTACTTTCAAAATTACGTAAAAGAAGATCCTTTATTAAAAAAAAAAAATCCCAGCAGGCTATCTTGTGGATATGGACAAACTGACTAAAGTTTATACGGAAAAGCAAAAGACCCACAATAGCCAACTCTATGCTGAAGTTCAAGGCCAATACTACCCACCTTTGGAGACTTACTATAAAGCTAATAGTGATCAAGACAATATGGTTTTAGTGAAAGAACAAATAGATCAAATGGAACAGAACAGAGGGCCAGAAATAGACCCACATAACTATAGTCAACTAATTTTTTTTAAGATTTTATTTTTAAGCAACCTCTACAACCAATGTGGATCTCAAACTTATAACCCCGAGAGACACATGCTCCATCCACCATCTGAGCCAACCAGGTGCCCCAGTCAACTGATCTTCAACAACGGAGCAAAGTCAATACAATGGAGCAACAACAGCCTTTTCAACAAATGGTGCTATAACTAATGGACATGTACATGGTGGGGAAAAAAAAAATTCTTAGAGACAGACCTTCACAAAAATTAACTCAAAATGGATCACAGACCTAAATGTAAAATGCAAAATTATGAAATTCCTAGAAGACAACATAAGAAAAAACTCAGATGACCTTGGATATGATTAGGACTTTTTAGACACAACACAAAGGCACAATTCACAAAAGAAGTAACTGATAAGCTGGACTTCAGTAAATTAAAAACTGCTCTGTGTAAGGCCATGTCAAAAGAATGAGAAGATAAGCCACAGACTGGGAAAAAGTATTTGCAAAAGACACATCTCATATAGGACTGTTATCCAAAATACCCAAAGAACTGCTAGAACTCAACAGTTATGAAAACACACTACCTGACTTTAAAATGAGCAAAAGACATTAATAGACACTTCACCCCAAGAAGATATATAGATAGCAAGTAACTCCATGAAAAGATGTTCAACATCATATGTCATTAGGGAATTACAAATTAAAACAATGGTGTTAAGCAAGGAAAAAAAACTGCCTAAAAACTGAATTAAATGGATGAGGTAGCTATTTGGCTACCTCATTATGGGCTATTATGGACTCCTTAGTATCAAAACACTCTTCTTCTGAAGGAATCCTGAGAGAGATGGGAGGCAGAACCTAAAACACACTACAGAAGCCAAAGGCAGCCGACCTAGATGCAGTAATCACATGCTCCCAACTTCAATTTTGAGGGAGTGAAACAAAGATGCAAGGTTGTTTAGAGAAAGCTGTAGAGAAGTTGGTATTCCAGCAGAAGGTCATGAATGTCTAACAGTAGAGTTCTAAAGGACAATAGTAAATTTCCAGGGTGTTAGAGCACCACAATGGACCATTCTTGTTAACAGATGTTGGGAGCTTATGCTAATTTTCCTTTTTACCTCCATTTCACAGATTAGCAAAAGTCAAGCTCAGAGAGTTTCTGTGGCTGGGTCAGATTAAGAATCTGTTGGCAACATCATATGGATAATAAGTAATGGAGCTTGATAAAGGATTTACGTCTTTTGATTATAAATTTAGTTCTTTCCATTTCACCAAAATGCCACAGCAACAGAAGGAAGAGAAAGAATGAAAAACCACTGTCTCTACCCTAAGGAAGTTGGAAAAAAAAAAAAAATGCAAGCACACAGAGGAAAGATCCAATCATATAATTCACTGTCAGTCTAGAAACCAAAATGCAATGTTCAGATGAAATGGGCCACAAAGAAAGGACCGATGAGGAGGGTGGGATAATAATCAAAGACTTCATCAAATAGAAGTAGGACTAAGGAAATGGGTAAAGTATAGATAAGAAAAGAGACATAAGAAACAGCATTAAAAAGGTATGAAAAAATCAAAGTCAGAGGAGCGTGTTTTTCTACATGTTAGTCATGAAGATAAAAGCACCTAAAATCTGAGTGTTTCCCAACATTCCAAAGACAGGCAAAGTCCACTAGCCCCACAAAATCTCCAAGAGTTTGGGTACAGGTATTTGGGGCTAGTTAGACACGGGGCTAAAATAAAGGAATTACAGTATCTTAAATCCAGAGCTTTTCCTATTTAAGAATAAATTTAAAAAAAAAAAAAAAAGGAAATCTTTCTAAATCTCCTTTGGAAAGACAGCACAAGGATACCAAAAGTCCAGAAACGAATTATATACATTTTGTTTGCTTTTCAGTTTTTCCTAGGTACAGTCCCTCTCTTTTTTACCATCACTTGCTCCTCCTTGAAACTGTGCCAACATGCCTTCCCTCCCGTTGTGTATTACTGTAAATTCTTAACCTTTAAAAGTTACATTCCTTTGATAATTTAACAAAAGCTGCAGATCTGCTCTCCAGAAAAAATGCACATCTATCCACAAAACAGTGCATATCAAGGGGAAATTCATGCATTAGCATCTGCTAATAAAATTGCTTTTTGCAATGTTGTCATTCTCATTAGATTTTCCTATTTTATGTTTGCAAAAGTCTACTTTTATTGATTAGTCTTATGTTTATTTGCTCTATTAAAATGGGCTAATTACATGGTGTTTTCTCCATGGTGTTTGCAAGTATCTCTTTGGAATTGGATGGAATCATTGCTAATTCAAGGTCTACTCTAGCCCTAGGTATAATAAACACAGGCCCTTGAGAAAATCATTATCATAGGAGCATGTTTTTCTAAGTATTTGTCATGAAGATACAGCATCTAAAATCTGAGTGTTTCCCAACATTTCAATGACAATTCCTGAAATATTATAATAATCCTACAGAAGTGGAACAAAAATAGCAGCTGCTAATGCTAGAAAATCATTGCAGTTATTTGGGAAAAGTACAGGACAAGAAATCAGACTGACTCTAGACTTGCCTCTGACACTGCTCATCCGTGGGCCCTTAGACAAAAAAAAAAAAAAAAGGAGTATCGCAGCCCTCGGGGTTTTCAGAAAGAAGGTGAATATTACGTCTGTTGTGGAAAATGAAGGTTTTTATATACTGAGTTTCTGTGTAAATGGGGGAAGAGGGAGATAAAAGAATTGATGTGAAAGGACACTGAAATGTAAAAAAGCATTTATTTCAGTTCCCATTTTTAAATTAACTCCTGATTTTGTAAATTAAAATGTTTTCATGACATGCATCATATTTTAGTAAAAGCAACAGCAAAGAAATTCACTTGAAAAGTCAAACTGCACTGGTAGTACTTGAAAAATAAAATCCTCAGAAGTCTTGGTGACCTCGTTTTACCGATTAATTCTGGAATTTGGATACTTATACCTAGAAAGTAACAAAGATTGGTTCAGCTATCATTATTTTAAATCTTAGAATTCTGTATCAAATTTGACCTACGTCCTACTTCTTTGTCATAATATATGTATATTTAAGTATCATATACTTCTCTCTATATGTTATTTTTAAAATCTTGATACCAGCTAAGGCAAGAGATTCCTGCCTAGTTCTACACTGTTATGCTTACTCTTTTTTTTTACATCTCTTCACATAAGGTTTTTCCCCATTAATTTCTTAATGTCACTATTACATAAACAGGTTTTCAAATGATAACCAAACCTTTGTAAATTTTAGAATCAAATGGCAAGTTCCCAAAATCAGTGTTAAGATTGATCAGAACTATAGTTAACATCTATAAATCAAATGAGGAAACTTTACATTTTTAAAATATT
Organism: Callorhinus ursinus; assembly: GCF_003265705.2. Lineage (NCBI taxonomy): Eukaryota > Metazoa > Chordata > Mammalia > Carnivora > Otariidae > Callorhinus > Callorhinus ursinus. Next base: position 1,978,925 of record NW_027397104.1, read on the forward strand.
TATGTTGGGGCACCTGGGTGGCTCAGTCGTTAAGCATCTGCCTTTGGCTCAGGTCATGATCCCAGGGTCCTGGGATTGAGCCCCACATCGGGCTCTCTGCTCAGCAGGAAGCCTGCTTCTCCCTCTCCCACTCCCCCTGCTTATGTTCGCTCTCTCGCTGTGTCTCTCTCTGTCAAATAAATAAAATCTTTAAAAAAAAATAAAATAGGGCGCCTGGGTGGCTCAGTTGGTTAAGCGACTGCCTTCGGCTCAGGTCATGATCCTGGAGTCCCGGGATCGAGTCCCACATCGGGCTCCCTGCTCAGCAGGGAGTCTGCTTCTCCCTCTGACCCTCTTCCCGCTCATGCTCTCTATCTCTCATTCTCTCTCTCAAATAAATAAAATCTTTAAAATAAATAAAATAAATAAAATAAAATAATAAAATATTTGTTTCTGCTGGAGGGTGGCACAAAAATTTTTAGGTTTCTTATACTTGAAAACAGCATGTCTACTTCTTTAACAGTCTTGGTTATAATTTCCTATGAAATTAATTTAATCTTGTCCCATACATCTTTTGCTAGATTTCACTACAGCACCCTTTTGTTTTTGCTATTGCCAATGATATATGTACTACATAGAAATGCAGCTAACTTCTGTAAACTATCTTAAATGCAATAACTCTGTTACATTCTTCTTTTAGACCTAGATTCTCTAGTTTTCTTAATAGAAAATCACATCATCTATCATTTTTTTCTTTCTTTCCAAACCTAAAATCTTTTCATTCTTTTTCTGGTCTTATGGCACAGGTTAGGACTTCTAATACACTACTGAATGTAAATAATAAAAATTGGCATCCTTGAATTGTTTGATTTTAAGCGGGAATTTTGTTTAAGATTTGTCAGAGAGAGCGAGAGCGCGCACGCGTGCATAAGCAGGGGGAGCAGCAGGCAGAGGGAGAAACAGGTTCCCCACCAAGTAAGAAGCCTGATGTGTGGCTCAATCCCAGGACGCTGGGATCATGACCTGAGCAGAAGGCAGACGCCCAACTGACTGAGCCACCCAGGCGTCCCAAGTGGAAATTTTTTAAATATTAACTCCTTGAACTTAAATTTTTTATTGACGTATAATTCACATATAGTTTCAGGTGTACAACAGTGATTCAACAAGTCCATATGTTCACAAGTGTAGCTACCATCTGTCATCATACAATGCTATGACAATACCATTGACTATATTCCCTATGCTTTAATCTTTCACCCCTATAATTTATTCACTCTATAACTGGAAGCCTCTATCTGCCACTCACTCCTCTTCACCCATTTTGCCCATCTCCCCTCCCATCCTACCACACCCCACCCCCACAATTGCAACCATCAGTTTATTCTCTGTATTTATGAGTCTCTTTCTGCATTTTGTTTATTTATTTTTTAGATTCCACTTACAAGTAAAATCATATGGTATTTGTCTTTCTCTTATTTTGTTTAGCATAATACCCTTTAGGTCTACCCATGTTGTTGCAAATGGCAAGATCTCATCCTTTTTATCGCTAAGTGATACTCCTGTGTGTGTGTGTGTGTGTGTGTGTGTACACATATTTTTTAACGTTTCAATACTGAGTACAATGTTTACTATAGGATTAACTTTTATTTTGAAATAATTATAGATTTACAGAAAATTGCAACAATAATAGAGGAGTCCAATGTACCCTTCACCCAGTTTCCCACAATAGTTAAATCTTACAGAAATCTTACATAATCTTACATGATACTACAATATCAAAACTGGGAAATTAACATAATGTATATATGTTTTTCTACAGTATTTATCAAATATGTAGACCCACACAGCTACCACTGCAATCAAGATATAGAAATATTCCATCACCAAAAAAAAAAAAATTCCATCATTACAAGCTCTCCCTCATAATACTACTTTATAGTCATGCTTATCCCCTCCTTCATCATCTCTAACCCCTGGCAACCACTTATCTGTTCCCCATCTGCATAATTTTGTCATTTCAAGAATACTATATAGATTCATATACAAAGTAGTCTTTCAAAATTGCCTTTTTCCACTCAGCATAACAACCCTGAGGTCCATCCAAGTTGTTCTATGTATCAATATATAGTCATGTTTTTATATCCACTCTGCCAAACTCTTATGTACTTGGATCATTTCCATTTAATGTAATTCTTAAACTGTTATGGCTTAAATCTATCATTTTTTGTTTTCTAGAGTTCTCAAGCTTTTTCTCTATTTTCTTTTTCTTGCCTTCCTGTGGGTTAAACATTTTTTTGGAACTCTGTTTTTATTTGTAATATATTTTAATGTATCACATTGTACATTAGTGGTCTCTCTTAGTAATACATTTTACATATATAACATCACAGTCTAAGCTTGTCAACATTTTACCAGTTCAAGTGAAGTACAGAAGTTGTTATACTGCCTTTAAGCCACCTTACCATTCCTCCACTTGTAATATAATCATCTTAAAATATTTCTACTACAAAGATGAGAACCACATAGGACAATATTTCTATTACTGAACATAATTTAGAAACTAAAGCCTGTTTTATTTACCCATATTTTTCTTTCCATTGTTTTTTTTTTAAGATTTTATTTATTTATTTGAGAGAGAGAGCACATGGGGGGGAGGGTCAGAGGGAGAAGCAGACTCCCTGCTGAGCAGGGAGCCCAATGCAGGACTCAATCCCAGGACTCCTGGATCATGACCTGAGCAGAAGGCAGCTGCTTAACCAACTGAGCCACCCAGGTGCCCTTTTGTTCTTTCTTCCTGATATGCCAAGATTTATCATTTCCTTACTGTTTGAAGAAATTTCTTCATCTAAGAACATCTTCATTCTTCAAAGATATTTTCACCAGATATGGAATTTTGAGTTGACTTTTTCTTTCTGCTTTTGAAAAGTGTTGCACCACTTCCTTCTGGTCTCCGTGGTTTCTGATGAGAAATCCAGTCATTTAAATTGTTTTTACTCTCTCTATATATTTCTCTTCTGCTGCTTTCAATGTTTTTCTTTGTCTTTAATTTACCAAAGTTTAATTATGATGTGTCTTGGTGTGGATTTCTTTTATCATGTTTTTTTTTTAAAGTGTTTTGGGAGTTCATGTTTATTTATTTATTTATTTATTAAGATTTTATTTATTTGACAGAGAGAGACACAGCGAGAGAGGGAACACAAGCAGGGGGAGAGGGAGAGGGAGAAGCAGGCTTCCCGCGGAGCAGGGAGCCCGATGCGGGGCTCGATCCCAGGACCCTGGGATCATGACCCGAGCCGAAGGCAGACGCCCAACGACTGAGCCACCCAGGCGCCCCTCTTTTATCATGTTTAAAGTTTACTCAGCTTCTTAAATCTGTAGATCTATGCTTTTTGACAAATTGGAAAAGCTTTCAGCCATTATTTTTATTTTATTTTTTATAATTTTTTAATTTTATTTATTTGAGAGAGAGAGAGAGAGTGAGCATGAGAAGGGGGAGGGTCAAAGGGAGAAGCAGGCTCCCTGCCAAGCAGGGAGTCTGATGCGGGACTCGATCCAGGATCATGACCCGAGCCGAAGGCAGTCGCTTAACCAACTGAGCCACCCAGGCACCCATTATTTCTTTTTTTTTTTTAAAGATTTTATTTATTTGACAGAGAGAGACACAGCAAGAGGGAACACAGGCAGGGGGAGTGGGAGAGGGAGAAGCAGGCTTCCCGCGGAGCAGGGAGCCCGATGCGGGGCTCGATCTCAGGACCCTGGGATCATGACCTGAGCCGAAGGCAGATGCTTAATGACTGAGCCACCCAGGCACCCCTCAGCCATTATTTCTTTGAATACTTTTTCATCCCCATCCTCTTTTTCCTCTCCTGAAATTCTGATGACATATCAGATCTTTTCCAGTAATTCCACAGGTCTCAGAGGTTCTCTTTATTTTCTTTTTCAATCTATTTTCTCTCTCTTATTCAAACAGCACAATTTCTATTATTCTATCTTCAAGTTCACTGAATCTTTGCTCTCTTCATTCTGCCATTGGGCTCATCCATTGAGTTTTTTGGTTATTGTATTTTTTAGTTCTAAAATTTCTACTTGGTTCTTCTTTAGATCTTCTATTTCTTTCCTGAGATTTTCTAGCTATTCATTTATTTCAAGTGCATTTGTAATTGCTGACTGAAGCATTTTTATGATGGCAGTTTTAAAATCCTTGTCAGATGATTCTAATACCTGTATCATCTCAGTATTGGCACTTGATTAACAAAAAGCAACAAAAATATTCCCTTGAAATAACCAAAGTGATAGTCTAACAAGTATGAATGGTTTATATGAAAGGGCAAATATGTCTTAGGTTGTGTCTCCCCAGTAGCATTTAACTATATAAATACCAATGTTTTAGTTGATCTCAAAATGGATGGATACATTAAAATGGAAATGAAAGTACAGCCTGAAAGCAAGTGGTCTAAAGTTTGGTTTTGAATCGAGTCTGGATCAATACTCAGCAGGTAAAAGGTGACTGCAGGTAGACTCATAGGTATCAATGCTCCAGAATGAGAAGTTTACAAATTAGAAAAGCAACACCTTCTTTTATTCATAGACTTTTAAAAATACATAAACATATAAATGACCAGAAAAGATATCCAGGATGGATTACCAACTAAAAATATATAATACACTTCATGTAATTCTGTTGTGTAAAAGCAAACCGAAAACCTCACATCATCTATAAAAATTAACTCAAAATAGATCAAAGACCTAACTGTAAGAGCTCAAACTATGAAAACTCTTAGAAAACATAGATGTAAATCTTTGTGACTTTAAATTAGGTGATGGTTCTTTACATAAAACACCTAAAACACAAGCAACAAAAGAAAAATAAATTGAACTTCACACTTAACTTTTCGTGTCAAAGGACACAATTAAGATTAAATATATATGAAAATATAACCAGAAAACAGAAAATATTTGCAAAGCATAAAGAAGGGTTTTGTATCTAGAATATATACAGAAGTCCTACAAGTTAATAAAAATAATCTGATTAAAAAATGTGCAAAGAATTTGAATACTTTTCCAAAGAAGATATACAAATGACCAATAAACACATGAAAGATGTTCAACATCATTAGTTATTAGGAAATGTATATGAAAACAAAAATGTAAATCAAAATTAGTATTCACAAATGAGGTACCATTTCACACCCAATGGGATGGGTAAAATAAAAAAATATCCTAATAACTGTTGCCTTGGATGTGGAGAAATTGGGATCCACATTCATTGCTGGTTGGAAATGCACAATGGTACAGACACTTTAAAAAACAGTTCACAGTTCCTCAAAACGTTACACACAAAGCTACCATTTGGCTCTTAGGAATATATCTATATTATATATATATAATATATAGACCACTCTCAGGTATATATCCAGGAAAAATGAAAACATATGCCCACACCGAAACATGTATACAAATGTTTAAAGCAGTATTATTCATAATATCAAGCAATATTCATCGTATCCAACCCAAATGTCGATGAATAAATAAATAAAATGTGATATATCGATACAGAATATTTTCAGCCATAAAAAAGATGAAATACTGAGGGGCACCTGGTTGGCTCAGTTGGCTGGGCATCGAGCCCCACACTGGGCTCCCTGCTCAGCAGAGGGTACTGGGATCGAGCCCCACATTGGGCTCCATGCTCAGCAGAGAGCCTGCTTCTCCTGCTCCCTCTGCCCCTCCCCCCACGCATGCTTTCTCTCAAATAAAATCTTAAAAAAAAAACAAAGAAATACTGATAAATGCTACAACATACATAAAGCCTGAAAATATTATGCTAAATTAAAGAAGCCAGTCACAAAGGACTACATAGGGTATGATTCCTTTTACAAGATACAATATATCCAAAATTGGAAAAGCCAGAAAGCAGATTAGTGGTCACCAGGAAATGGAGGAAAAAGGAATGATTACTTAATTATGGGGTGTTTTTCTAGGATGATGAAAACACTTGAAATCTTGAAAGAGGTGGTGATTGTACAACGTTTTAAATATACTAAATGCCACTGAACTATAATTTAAAATGGTTAATTGTATGTTTTGAGTTTTGCCTCAATTTAAAAAGAAATATACCTGGGGCGCCTGGGTGGCTCAGTTGGTTAAGCGGCTGCCTTCAGCTCAGGTCATAATCCCAGGGTCCTGGGATCGAGCCCCTCATCGGACTCCCTGCTCCGCGGGGAGCCTGCTTCTCCCTCTCCCTCTGCCTGCCTCTCTGCCTACTTGTTCTCTGTATCTCTCTGACAAATAAATAAATAAAATCTTAAAAAAAAAGAAATATACCTACACAAAAATTGTACATGAACGTTCTTAGCATTATTCATAATAACTCAAAAGCAGAAACAACCCAAACATCTATTAACAGATGAATGGATAACAAAATGTGGTATATCCAAACAATGGAATCTTAGTCATAAAAGAGATAAAAGTACTGATGAAAGCTAAAACTTGAATAAACTTCAAAAACATGCTAAGTGAAAGAAACCAGCATAAAAGACAATTATATTTTATAATTCCATTTATATAAAATGTCCAGAAAAGTAATTGTATGAAGAGAAAAAGTAGATTAGCAGTTGCCTACGGCTTGAGAGCTTGCAGGGGAAAAAAGCAGAGTAACTGCAAATGGGTAAGGTGTTTCTTTTGGGGTAATAATGTTCTAGAACTGATTGCACTGATGGCTGCACAACTCTGAATATACAAAAACCAGTGCATTGTAAACTAAGTGGATGAATTGTAGGGTATGTGAATTATCTAAAAAAAAGCGTTATTTAAAAAAGGAAACAAAAAAACTAATATATATGTATATATGCTTATATATTTGTTATAAATAGGAAGAAAGGCATAGAAAGATACACACCATGTGGGCTGTTAGTTACCTCAGGAAATGAGATAGGGATAGATGTGAGGTTATCAAGTTTTTAAAAGTTTTTAAATCCTTACATATCTTCATATTGTTCACTTATTAAAACAAACCGGTATTAATTTGGAAGTCTGAAAGGTTTAAAGTTTGAAAAACATTAAATATGTATTTAAAATAAAACATTTGGGGCGCCTGGGTGGCTCAGTCAGTTGAGCGTCTACCTTCGGCTCGGGTCGTGATCCCAGAGTCCTGGGTTCTAGCCCTGCGTTGGATTTCCTGCTCAGTGGGACGTCTGCTTCTCCCTCTCCCTCCGTCGCTCCCCCTGCTTGTGCTCTCTCTCAGATAAATAAAATCTTTAAAACAAATAAATAAAATAAGGGGCGCCTGGGTGGCTCAGTCATTAAGCGTCTGCCTTCGGCTCAGGTCATGATCCCGGGGTCCTGGGACCAAGCCCTGCATCAGACTCCCTGCTCAGCAAGGAGCCTGCTTCCCCCCTCCCTCTGCTGCTCTCCCTGCTTGTGTTCTCTCTCTCGCTGTCAAATAAATAAATAAAATCTTTTAAAAAATAAAATAAATTATACGGCTCTACACTATCAACTATTTCCTCAAATTGTTAAAAAAAAAATAGATTGATAAACAAACCTGATATCTAATTATGAACTAATTTAAAAGTAGTATTCTCACAGACAAAACTGGGAAGGGCTCCAATCCCCTTTTATCATCTAATTCCACATTACTATTACGTATTAAAAAAAAGTCATAACTGAACACTTAGGCTCTTTAATACTCCAGCAAACATGGAAACCCTAGAAGTCAGGACTAAAGAGAAGATCCACTGGAAGAGCATTTGGCCCGAGGCTCCTTACTAATAAAAAGCAGAAATAAGAGAAGATACACAGTGCCTAACCCTCAAACTGTTAACTTCAGCTCTTGAGTTTCTCTGACCTTGGGGAAAAATCAAATCTACAACTGGCACCCTTGAGATTACAGGAAATAATCCTATTCAAACTGACTCTGCATCCAGTGACCTGGTTCCTCAGACATAGGGAATGGCTAACCTGCCTTGTTCAAGCCTGTCCTGCAAGAAACACTTCCTAAAGTGCTGCAGCACTACAGTCCCTATCTGCAACCTTCCTACTTTAGAATCTAGCATTAAAGGAGTGTGTCAACTCTCAAATAACCACCATTTCCTTTTTATTAGAAGTTAACATTTCATTTTTTTTAAACATTTTTTTTTAAAGATTTTACTTATTTATTTGACAGAGAGAGAAAGACAGAGAGAGCAGGAACACAAGCAGGGGGAGTGGGAGGGGGAGAAGCAGGCTTCCTGCCGAGCAGCGAGCCGGATGCGGGACTCGATCCCAGGACCCTGGGATCATGACCTGAGCCGAAGGCAGACACTTAACGACTGAGCCACCCAGGCGCCCCATATTTTTAGTCTTTTATCAATATACATTATTTTAATTTTACTTAGCTAGTTTGGAACTTACTGTACCTAGCTGGTTTTACAATGTTTTTCCCAATTAAAAATGTTTTATGAAGCATTTTTCGATGTTATTAGATATTCATTTATAACACGATTTTTATTAGCTGTTATGGACTGAATGTGTCCCCTCAAAATTCATATGCTGGAACACTAACCCTCAATGTTATCATATTTGGAGGCGGGGCTTTTTAGGGTAATTAGGTTTAGATGAGGTCATGAGGGTAGGTTCCTCATACTAGGATTAGTATCCTTACAAGAAGAGGCCAAAAAGCTAGCTCTCTCCGGCTCTACCATATGAGGTCACAGTATGAAAGCAGCCACCTGCAAGGCAAGATGATGGCTTTCACCAAGAACTCAACCATGCTAGAAACTTGATCTTGGACTTCCCAGCCTCCAGAATTGAGAAAACTAAATGTCTGTTGTTTAAGCCACCCAGTTTATCAGATATTATTGTTATGGGATGAACTGTGTTCCTCTAAAACTAAAATATTGAAGTCCTCACCCCAAGGAATTCAGAATGTGACCTTATTTGGAAATAGGATCACTGCAGATATAGCTAGTTAAGATTAAGTCCTCAGGGTAGACCCTAATCCATGATGACTGATATCCTTATAAAAAGGGGAAATTTGGACACAGAGACATACATACAAGGAGAATACCATGTGAAGATAAGGCAGAGATGCTTCTACAAGGCAAGAACCACCGACAATTGCCAGAAAGCCAGCAGAAGCCAGGGGAAAGGCATGAAATAGATTCCCTCACAACCCTCAGAAGTACCCTGCAGACACCCTGATCTTGGACTTCAAGCCTCCAGAACTCTGAGACAAATTTCTGTTGTTTAAGCCACCCACTGCTTGCAGTACTTTGTCAGTGGCCCTAGAAAATTAATACAATTATAAATAACCTTGGATGACAGATAATCAGGGATATACAAAAATTTTACTCTCTTAGAATAAAGTCTTAGAAGTAAAACTGCAGTCAAATAAAAAGTACAGTTTAATGGCCCTAATATGTAATATCCCATATGACTGGTCTTTTCTCAAGAGGCTCTCCTTTAACTTTTCTCTAGAATCCCCAGAGGTGGTTAGGGCAAGAATTATTAGTCCCCTTTTACACACAGGAAAACAGGTTCAGGAAATTCACTAATGTGCTAGTAATCAAACCTAGCACTTTTTTAAGATTTTATTTTTAAAGTAATCTCAACACCCAACATGGGGCTTGAATTTACAACCCCAATTGCATGCTCTACCGACTAAACCAGCCAGGCACCCCAAACCTAGCATTCAACAGACTAGAGCTGCACTGTCCAGTATGGTAGCCAGCAACCCCAAATGGATATTTAAGTTAACCACAATTAAAGATTCTGTCCCTAGGTCATAGTAGCCACATTGGAAGAGCCAGATAGCTTCATGTGACTAGTGGCCGCCAGACTGAAAGAGCACCAACGTGGAACATTTTCATCATTGCAGAAAGTTCTATCCAACAGCACTTGACTACAACATACTGAGAATCTATAATGCAGCCTTACAATGCCTGGTACAACAGATCTTTGAGTAAGTACTACAACTAGTTAACCAGGATCGTCAAGAAATTGTTTATGATAATGCAGCAAAGGACATATGTAACATAGTAAGGGCAGGAGCCAAGCTAAGACATACTAAAGCATAACTATAACAAAAGTCTATCTGAAAAACTACAGGGGCCTCTTAAGGGTAATCACAAATCCGTGACTCATGCTTGTAGAGCAATGGGCAAATAACATGCATAGGAAGGAGATAGATTCATACAAAGAAAAATGTCTAGGTTGAAGCTTTGGTTCCTTATCATGGAAATACATCCAATAATTCTACTTGAATGTATTTTTACCTATGTCTACATTGAACTGAAATCTTACTGGAGGGGTGCCTGGGTGGCTCAGTCAGTTAAGCATTTGCCCTTGGCTCAGGTCATGATCCCAGGGTCCTGGGATCAAGCTCCGTGTCCATATCATACTCCCTGCTCAGTGGGGAGTTTGCTTCTCCCTCTGCTTCCCCCCCCCCCAACTCTGGTAGTCTCACTCTCTCTCTCTCCCTCCGTCCCTAAAATAAAACGAAAGCAAGCAAGCAAGCTTACTGAACAGGCTGGAAGATCACCTAAGTAGGTTACGACCTCGTTCATAGAAAATACATTATTCTCTAGATCATAAAACAAGGCGCTATTTTTAATAGCTACCACTGAGTGTTTTATGAGTGTCATGAATTGAGCACTAAACTTAAGGAAATATATGTTTTATTTCAATATTTAAAACACACAGTGAAAAAAAAAAGATTATGACCACCCATGTACCTAACAGCCAGACTGGCCAGACCATTATTTTGCCATTATATGATTTTTTTTCTCTCCAAAATTTATTACAGATACAACTAAAATCCCTACTTAATCCCATTCCTTCCTTCCCTTTAAGTGTCCATTATCCTACACTAATATGTATCATTCCAGTCCAAATTTTTATTTTTTTATTTGTATCCATAAACAATATACAGTACTGTTTTTGAATGATTTTAAGTGTTAAATATATGGTGTTGGGGCACGTGGATGGCGCAATCGGTTGGATATCCAACTCTTGGTTTCGGCTCTGGTCGTGGTCTCAGGGTTATAAGATCAAGCACCTCGTGGGGCTCCATGCTCAGTGTGAAGCTGGCTTCAGATTCTCTCTCCCTCTCTCTCCCTCTGCCTCTCCCACCCATGCACGCTCTCATGCGCGCTCTCTCTCACTCTCTCTGATAGATGAATCTTTAAAAAAAAAAAATACGGTGTCATACTGTATCTGTCTGCAACTTGCTTTTCTACCCATTTTGATTTGAGATTGATCATTATTGATAAATACAGGTTAGTGTATTCATTTAACTTAGTTAAGTTTAGCATTTCATTTTATTAACAAATCACATTTATCCAAACTTCTGAGATGGGACTTTTAAGTTGTTTAAGTTCTTGCCATTACAAACAATGCAGCAATCAACATCCTCCTGCATGTCTCCCTTAACACAAACACAAAAACTGAAATCACTAGGCTGTAGCGTACACTATCTTCAACTTTACTAGGCATTGCCAAATTGCACTCCAAGTGGTCATATAAACTTACACTCCCACCTACCATGTATGAGTTCCCAAAACCATACCTTCCCAAAACATTTCTGTGTCAAGTAATTTTCTAAATTTGAAGTGACAATCCAGTTTTTTATTTTATAGCTCCTGGAACAAAAACCAAATCTGTATCAACACAACAAAATACAAGAAAGCCAAAATATTCAATACGATTTCTCCATCTTTCTTTCAGTGCCTATCTATGTTAAGCACTTAATCCTAATAACTTTATAGGAAAATATTTTTAAACTTTTTTTAACCCTGCCTATGGTAAGAAATATATCTTAAAATGCAACAAAGTTCCCACCTGCTTACCCACATATGTATTATATATGTATGCATATTATGAAACAAGTCTCACAAAACAGTATTTTCCCTTATTAAATGCAACTCTTGTTTTTCTGTATCTTTTTCTTTCATCAGCTAAACTGATTTCAGAACTAATGAATCAAGCCTACAGTTTGAAAAAAATACTGCTATAGAGTGCACAATTTCCACTTCAGAGATTAGCTAAAACAGAAATGTTAAGTAACTTGTCCAAGGTCTCAGACTTAAAACAGTGATACCTGAAACTCAAACCCAGATTCAAAAGCCTATATACGTCTTGTAGTCACAGCTTTCTCCCTGCAGTATTAATGCCAAAGTCACACCAAACTGACAGCTAAAGCTTCAGTTTATGCCCACATAAACCAAGGCAAAGAAAAATAAACAAATTGTATAAAAATATGGTGGTATAGAGTAATAAAAAAATCAAAGTTGCAAACAAGTAAATACCTACGATTTCATTCATACACGTTTCTGGAAAAGTCTTTAAAAATATCACTACTAAGACTTTACTTTACTTCATAGCTATTTATCATAACTTAAACAGAATACTAATGAAGAATACATAAATATGCTACCCAGCCCTTGAAAAAAATTTCTGCAAGAATCAAGATTTACAGGCGCCTGGGTGGCTCAGTTGGTTAAGCGACTGCCTTCGGCTCAGGTCATGATCCTGGAGTCCCAGGATCGAGTCCCGCATCGGGCTCCCTGCTCGGCGGGGAGTCTGCTTCTCCCTCTGACCCTATCCCCTCTGATGTGCTCTCTCGCTCTCATTCTCTCTCTCTCAAATAAATAAATAAAATCTTTAAAAAAAAAAAAAGAATCAAGATTTACTACCTATAAGTGTCTTCTCAAACCAAAAGACAAACAAGTACTTACGTCAAACTTCAACCAACAAAGCCAATGACTAATTCTAAAGTAAACACAGTCCAGGTTATAACTGAGCACATACAAGTGCTCACATATACCTTTTTAAATGTTTTCTAAATAAACCTTAGATGGAATAGAGTTTACATTAATATACAATCAGATTTCTATGGTTACTATTTATCAGAAATAATGCAAGCTTAGTTATACATGGACTGCACAAGGTCAGTCTAGCCATTTATCCACTTAACTCCTTCATTAAGCTACTGTCTTACAGGCTATAATGGAATATAAAGAACAATCAGGACATTATTTAGTTCACTCAGCCTAATGTTTTAATCTTAATAACTAAAACCATCATAGTAATATACCTTATCTTGCTCATAACTCCTAACTATTTCTTGGTCTTTATTAAAATCCAGTAATTATCCTACAGAGAAGCCCACAGGATAAATGTTGATACATACATATATTAAATCACATGTTTATTGAACATCACTTATCCTGTAAAAGGTTCCCTGGTCCTGTTTAAGATACTCAAACTAGCTACAAGCTAGAACTCAAGTCATCAAAATGTGTGTGTGTGTGTGTGTGTGTGTGTGTGTGTGTGTGTGTGTGATATATTTAAGTTGGGTTAATACCTTGAAATGTTGATGCTGTATAAACATTATAACTAAAATTCAAAGCCAAACTACAAAATGGAAATGTTATTTGCAAGTACTATATACAAATATATCATTAACATGCTAATTAATCATTAACATATCAAAATATCCATAATTAATGATAATATATAAAGAACTTTTACAAATCAATATAAAACACTAATATAAAAAAATAAGCAAAGGCACCAATAGGTGATTCACCAAAAAGATAAATGAATTTCTACTCTAACATGAAATTTTTTTTTTTTTTTTTTTTATTTGACAGAGAGAGAGACATAGCAAGAGAGGGAACACAAGCAGGGGGAGTGGGAGAGGGAGAAGCAGGCTTCCCATCGAGCAGGGAGCCCGATGCGGGGCTCGATCCCAGGACCCTGAGATCATGACCTGAGCCGAAGGCAGACGCTTAACGACTGAGCCACCCAGGCGCCCCTAACATGAAAATTTATTTAACTTCATACATGTACAAAGTACATTTAGAAAAATTCCTGAAGGGGCGCCTGGGTGGCTCAGATGGCTAAGCGTCTCCCCTTCAGCTCAGGTCATGATCCCAGGGTCCTGGGATCAAGTCCTGCATCGGGCTCCCTGCTCCTTGGGAGCCTGCTTCTCCCTCTGCCTCTCTCTCTCTCTCTGTGTGTCTCTCATGAATAAATCAATATAAATCTTAAAAAAAAAAAAATTCATGAAATTTACAGCAAAAGAAAAATGAAGTAACAATAGAGACAGAAAACTGGATGCTGGTGAGGGTTTGGTGAGATGAGCACTCTTACACACAACTCATGAAAATATAAATTGAGGGCGCCTGGGTGGCTCAGTTGGTTGAGCGACTGCCTTCGGCTCGGTCGGGTCATGATCCTGGAGTCCCAGGATCGAGTCCCACATCGGGCTCCCTGCTCAGCAGGGGGTCTGCTTCTCCCTCTGACCCTCTTCCCTCTCGTGCTCTCTCTCTCAAATAAATAAATAAAGTCTTAAAAAAAAAGAAAATATAAATTGATATGAGGTAGTAAATAAAACAAACTCTTCTTTCTACAGAGTAATTTGACAAATTGTAAAAGGAACCTTAAAAAATACTCATTCATTGAGGTCTAATAATCCCAACTTCTGGGACTTTGTCCTTTAGATATAATTAGAAATACAACCAGAAATTTATTGACAAGGATTTTTTTTTAAGTTTTTATTTTTAAGTAATCTGTATACCCAATGTGGGGCCTGAATCCATAACCCCGAGATCAAGAGTTGCATGCTCCACCAACTGGGAGCCGGCCAGTTATCAATCCTTACCAGGATATATATGTATGTATGTATGTATGTATGTATGTATGTATGTATGTATGTGTGTGTGTGATTTTTTAATAGCTTACCTCCCTTCTCTAGTTGCAGCAAAGCATGCATACACCTAGATCTCAAGAAATATAGAAAGCAAGTTTTCTGAACATTATAAAACAGCATTCACAGATCATAGCAAGAAACACCTGTTATTGCCCTAAAAGCCTAGAAGTTGTAAGTGACTCTCAACTGCAGTACTGCTAGAAATGGCTGGATCATTTCAACCAAAGCAACAGGTACTGACACCACAAAAACTTGTTTGGCACCATCCTCAAATATCAAATATTGGTGCCTTATTTCATTTCAGTGATTTATTGTGGTTTATTTCATTACATTGATCTCTTAATAGTGAGCAAATTAGATTTATTGATATAGCAATTAATATATGCCCGAGGCTACTTTATTTTTCATATACTTTCTCAAATAGCTTATAAAATATCGTAACTTCAATAAATCATCACACTAGTACATTTTAGCTTACTAGAGTTTTAGCTTACTAGATTCTAAAAATCCTTTCCAATTTCCAAAAAGTAAAGATATAACCTAGAGAAGCCTTATCAAATTCTAATATATATGATAATATTCCACCAGGAAAAAGAAATCAGGATGAGTTGTACATAAAGTAGGATACAATTTTATGTAAAAGAAAAAAGTTTAGGGATGCCTGGGTGGCTCACTCACTTAAGCGTCTGCCTTCAGCTCAGGTCATGATCCAAGGTCCTGAGATTGAGTCCCGCATTGGGCTCCCTGCTGAGCGGAAAGCCTGCTTCTCCCTCGGCCTGCTGCTCCCCCTGCTTGTGCACTTTCAATCTCTCTCTCTCTCTCTCTCTCTCTGACAAATAAATAAAATCTTTAAGAAAAAAGAAAAAAAGTTTATACACACACACACACACACACACACCCTACACAGACCAGTGGAATTAATGATTTTTATTTTTCTCTTGATGATGTATTTCCCAAAATTTCTGAAGTGCACATATATTGCCCATATGAGAAAAAATAACTATTACCAAAGAGCATTCCCTTATCACTCCCCAGATGAAATCTGTTCTCTTTCAGTTGTTCCTCTATAATGTCACTTACATTCTGTTCTGTGTCAGGCGTATTCTCTCATATTTGTCTTCCCTGTTAGAGTGCAAAGTAGTTGGAGGATGAACCAGATGTGTCCATCTTTGTAAGCAACACAATATGGGGTACACAATAAGGTCTTAATATGCATTCTCAAAGGCAGCTTTATGCTTCAGCTGAAAACAGGCGTATGAAGTTACCTTCACAGAGAGCACTTAGACTCTTGAATAAACTATTGCATTGGCAGCAACAAAAACTTTCATAGATAGATAGATATAATGCATCTACCAACATGACAGTTCTCTTAACTAGGTATATTCAAGACCAGTATCATTTGCCTCAGGCCAGCAAACCAGCAGCTTGCCAGACCTAATCAAGTAGTAAAGTCTACAATTTTATCTCTAATGTCCCAATATAATGATTACCTTTCTCATTTTACATGAAAGGTGGCTATGTTTCAGTGGAAGCCCAGTTAATTCCCAAGTATTTCTTATATCTTAAGTCAGCTTTAATTTTTTTTTTTAAGATTTTATTATTTTAGAGAGAAAGTGTGTGTGCATGGGGGGAGCAGCAGAGGGGGAGGGAGAAAGAACCTCAGGCAGACTCCACGCTGAGCATGGAGCCTCATGGGGGCTAGATCCCACAACCCTGAGATCATGACCTGAGCCAAAACCAAGAGTCAGTGGCTTAAATGACTGAGCCACCCATGTGCCCCTTAGGTCAGGTTTTATGAATAGTTTCCAGCTCCTAAACTTTTCAAAATAATTATACCTACCACTCTGCAATGAGGTTTTTAAAACTACATAGTACTTTTTTATGTCAATTTGACCCTCACTCCAATCCAGTAAGACCGATACAAGTATCACATTTCCCATTTCAGATGATTCTGAATGAAGTTAAAAGACTAATAGATAAAATTTTAGTCACTACCTAGTGAGACTCAAAACAGTGTTCTCTTAAATCCAAAATCCTGGATTTTCCATTATACCACATGTCATCCCAAGAATAAAAGGAATTTAAGTTGCAAACAATATTACAGTAGAGCCATAATGAACTCTGCAATATATAAAACACCTGTTATTATACTGCCCCTGAATACCTCCTAAGCAAACAGAAACCACAGCTATAGTGACACTCTGATTCATAGCCAACAGTGCACCAAGTTATCTTCCTCTAAATATTTATAAAGATTTTTTTCAAGTTCCAAAGCATTATCCTGTATTATTAATTTTTAGCTTATACTGTGGCTAAAAAATCTAAATTCAGCTTTACAGTATGTTAAAGTTGTAACTTCTGTGAGCCCAGTGCCCTCATCTGTAAAATGAAAATAAACAAGATTATTATCAGAATTAAATTTTCTTAAGTTTTTTTTTATTTATTTGACAGAGAGAGAGAGCAAGAGAGGGAATACAAGCAGAGGGGAGTGGGAGAGGGAGAAGCAGGCCTCCCACTGTGCAGGAGCCAGACGCGGGGCTCTGTCCCAGGACCCTGGGATCACAGCCCGAGCAGAAGGCAGATGCTTAATGAACGAGCCACATAGGTGCCCCTAGAATTAAATTACTAATGCTTACCTGCTTATTGGCAGACAGTGTGGCAAAGAGAAAAAGGCTCATTAAATGTTAGCTTCAGTATTTCATTGATTCTAAGATGGTGGTACACTTTTTCATTTAACAACTGAAATCAAAATGTGTCTTAAAATCAATTATGTAGTTGTTTTTTCTCCCCCAAAGATGACACACAGATGACCGATAAACACATGAAAAGATGCTCAACTAATCATCAGGAAAATGCAAGTCAAAAACAATGCAATATCACCTCAAACCAGTCAGAATGGCTACTATGAAGAAGACAAGAAATAACAAGTGTTAGAGAGGATGTGAAGAAGGAACCCTCCTGCACTGCTGATGGAAATGTAAACTGGTACAATCACTGTGGAGAACAATATGGAGGTTCCACAAAAAATTAAATATAGAAATACCATATGACCCAGTAATTCCACTACTGGGTATTTACACAAAGAAAACAAAAACGCGAATTCAAAAAGATATATGCATCCCTATGTTTACTGCAGCATTATTTACAATAGCCAAGAAATGGAAGCAACCCAAGTGTCCACAAATAGATGAATGGATAAAGATGTGGTGTATATATACTCAATGGAGTATTACTCAGCCGTAAAAAAAAGAATGAGACTTCGTTATCTGTGACAAGATGTATGAACCTGAGGGTATTATGCTAAGTGAAATAAGTCAGAGAAAGATAAAAACCATATGATTTCATGTATATGTGTTATCTTTAAAAAAAATTACAAATAACAACAACAAAAAACAGAAACAGACCCTTATGTACAGAGAACAAACGGGTGGGAGGGAAGGAGGTAGGATGGGCAAAAGGGGTGAAGGAGATGAAGGAGAGGAGGTATAGGCTTTCAGTTATAGAATGAGTAAGTCACAAGGATGAAAGGCACAATACAGGGAATATAGTCAATGGTACTGTAATAGCATGTATGGTGACAGACAGTAGCTACACCTGGGATAAACACAGCATAATGTATACAGTTGTTGAATCAGTATGTTGTACACCTGAAACTAATGTATCATTGTGTCAACTACACTTCAACTTAAAAAAAATTTAAAGCAAAAAAAGGTCAAAGGTGTGTTGTAGTACAATCAATAGTTTTTTTCTTTTTTTTTTAAAGATTTTATTTATTTATTTGAGAGAGAATGAGAGAGAGCACGAGAGGGAAGAGGGTCAGAGGGAGAAGCAGACTCCCCGCTGAGCAGGGAGCCCGATGCAGGACTCGATCCCAGGACTCCAGGATCATGACCTGAGCCGAAGGCAGTCGCTTAACCAACTGAGCCACCCAGGCGCCCGATAGTATTTTCTTAGTGGTGTGTCTTACAATCTCTGGCTTCTTACAGTCAAAGAAATATGGTATAAGTAAATGTTTACCCTGCCACCATTCCTCCACCCAACAGATCCACAAAGAATAGAACAAATCTACACCTCCAACCATGATCTCCCTAGTCATATTTCCCACTGTAAAACATGGACTGCAAGACCCTCAAATTTAACTTGTCCAAAATCATCTCCCCAGCTGTTATTGTTTCATATTCCAATTAATGACACCACAATGAAAAACCTGACTCCACTTTTACCTCCTTCCTCCTCTTCCTCCCCCAGCTGAGGCCTTTCCTGTCTCTCAGATGGAATCAATCACTCCATCTCTACACCCCATTTTATTTTGTACCTCTGTTTTAGAAATTACCAAACTGTATCTTGCAATACATTTAGTTGTATAAATGGCTATCTCCCCATCTTGGCTGTTTCTTCAGGCCCATTTCTTACTTCTACATACCCAAGGTGACCAGTTTAATGACTCACCCATAGTTAAGTGTTCAATAAATGTTTATGGAACTGATCACATCCTCTTTGTTTTTAAATTTCAGAATACTTAAGCCTCTTTGGAGAAAAAATAGACTATCCAAAAGTAAAAGTTATTATAACTTACAAGGGACTTTCCCACATATGATCTCATTTAGAGTTTAATTCTCAACTCAATGAGATACACTGAACAGAGAGTAACACTTCATTTTAAATTGTAACTTAATAGGGGCACCTGGGTGGCTCAGTTGGTTAAACCTTCGGCTGGGTCATGATCCTGGGGTCCTGGGACTGGACCCACCCGCCCCGCATAGGGCTCCCTACTCAGCAGGGAGTCTGCTTCTCCCTCTTCCTCCGCCCCTCCCCCACGCTCATGTGTGCTCTCTTGCTCTCACAAATAAACAAATTCTTTAAAAATAAAATAAACTGGGGCACCTGGGTGGGCTCAGTCAGTTGCCTTTGGCTCAGGTTATGATCCCAGGGTGCTGGGATCAAGCCCCACATCGGGCTCCTTGCTCAGCAGGGAGTCTGCCTCTCCCTCTCCAACTGTCTCCAACTCCAGCTTATCCTCTCTCCCGCTCTAATAAGTAAATAAAATCTTAAAAAAAATAAAATAAATTGTAACTTAATAGTCAAGAGGCTTACCGAGAAAGTTTTCAGTGATAGAAAAAAGAATTCAGGGGTGCCTGGGTGGCTCAGTCAGTTAAGCGTCTGCCTTTGGGTCAGGTCATGATGATCGAGTCCCACACGGGGAGTGGGACTGCTCAGCAGGGAGTCTGCTTATCCCTCTGCCTGCCACTCTGCCTATTCGTGAGCTCACTTGCACTCTGTCAAATAAATAAATAAATAAAATAAAATAAAATAAAATCTTTGGGGAGGGAAGAATTCAAACTCAAATCTAATTAAAAAGCCCATGCTTTCAGTTTATAAGCTTCTGCCCCTCCCTCAGTCTCATTCCCACTCAATTTCTAATGTGGCCTACAAGGGCCCCACAGTTGGGGCCTCGGTGTTTTGTTTTGTTTTTAAGTAGGGTCCATGCCTAACATGGCACTTGAACTCATGTCCCTAAGATCAAGAGTCCCATGCTCTACTGACTGAATCAACCAGGCACCCCTCTCTAGCCCCATTTTGACCCATGTTTTCTCTTCCTCTGTGCACAACAGCAATACTTGCCTTCTTTCAGCTCCTCATCCTCACAAGGCCTTTGTATATCCTATTTCTTCTACCTAGAATATTCTTTTCCTTCCCTTGCCAGGGTAAGCCTTCCTCTTCCTCCAGATCTGAATTCAATCTTCATTAGGTAAGGCTTCTCTGAACTAAGTAGGTAACTTTCCCTATCACATGTTCTCATAACATTACGTACTCACATTCTCAAATTTGTAGTACAAATAATGGTTGTATTTTTCTCTAGTTATAATTTTTAATTGGTATGATTCTTCTTGCTTAATGTCTAGGTCCCTCACTAATTTGTATAATTCCCCAGAAGGAAGGGTTTTGTTTTAAATTTTTTTTTTTAAGATTTTATTGATTTATTTCACAGAGAGCGAGCATGAGCACAAGCAGGTGGAGCGGGAGCAGGCAGAGGGAGAGGGAGAAACAGGCTCTCCTCGGAGAAGGGAGCCCGATGGCAGGGCTCGATCCCAGGACCCTGGGATCATGACCTGAGCCAAAGGCAGACGCTTAAGTGACTGAGCCACCCAGGAGCCCCTGTTTTGTTTTTTAATCACAATTCTGCCCCAACCTGGCACAATAGCTGCTGAAAGAATGAGTGAATGAAACCTTTAGCACTCTACTCAAACTTGCTAAATCATCCCCACCACCTCATTTTCAGCTAATAATCTTGCACCCTACTTTATAGGGAAATCATTCATCATCTCTCCTTTAGCCTTCTCATCTTAACTTTCCCTTTCAGGCTCCAAACATCCAAATATCCTCTCTCTTAAGACACACTCAGCCCTTCTCTTTATTGTAATTCTTCTAAATGAGTAGCCTACACTTGCTAATTCCACTTCACTTACCAAATACTCCTGGAACCATGTAATATGCTGCCTACTCTCCCACTATTCTAATGAAACTGCTCTAGTTTTCAAACCCAGTGACCTTGGTCTGTTTACCCTCAACCAGTATCATTCATCTCTATCATCCAATCATTCCTTCTTGAAATTCCCTCTACTCCAGGCTTCAGGCACTGACAAAGCAGTCTCCATTTTCCTGCAGTTCTGACCACCTATCAACTCTTCTTTTGCCCATTCCTTTAGCTACAGCATTAGTTCATTTTTCTCCTCTTTTATCCTCTATACAGATAGGAAATTTTATTCAAGCTAATGGCTTTATACTACCAAACACCTACAACTCCCAAATATTTAACAAGTCTCTAACAAGTCTCTAACAAGACTTCTAAAGCTATAGATCTACATTTTCAGGTACTATTTTCAAGGGTCATCTTGCAAGATTATTATTACTTTCATCTCAACATATCTTATAGGTAACTTCCTCTACAGACACCATAAACTCAACTGAACCTAACAACTTTTTCTCCTCTCTGTATTTTCTTCCTTGAGAAATCTAGAATGACTTCCAGCTTCCTGGCTTAGATGAATAGATGGCATAAAGCTGAATGAGAACCATTAATACTATTTTTATAGTAAAATAAGTACTCATTCTAGGCCTGGGATAGTGCTAATCATTGTCACAACAATTATCTCAGCAACACTTTGCTATAGATATTTTCACCATCTCTAGTACTACCACCCTAATCTAAGTCACTATCCATCTCTTACCTGGATGCTCCAAGTGGGCCCCTGCTTCCAGTGTTGCTAGCCATGGCTTCCCACCCCAGTTTATTCACCACAAACTTGCTATTTGTAAAACAAATCAAAGCATTAATCTTGCTTAAAGCCATTCAGTTAGGCCCAATGCTGTTTAGAATAACATCAAACTCAGGGCGCCTGGGTGGATCAGTCGTTAAGCATCTGCCTTTGGCTCAGGTCATGATCCCAGGATTCTGGGATCAAGCCCCGAATTGGGCTCCCTGCTCGGCAGGAAGCCTGCTTCTCCCTCTCCCACTCCCCCTGCTTGTGTTCCCTCTCTTGCTGTCTCTCTCTGTCAAATAAATAAAAATCTTAAAAAAAAAAAATAGAATAACATCAAATTCTTGGGGCACCAGGGTGGTTCAGACGGTTAAGTGTCTGCCTTTGGCACAGGTCATGATCCCAGGGTCCAGGGATCTAGCCCTCCGCATCTGGCTCCTCACTCAGTGGGGAGCCTGCTTTCCCCCCTCACTCGTGCTCTCTCAAATAAATAAAATCTTAAAAAAAAAAAAGTCAAACTCTTTGATACAAACTACAGGACTCTCTATGATTTAGTCTCTGCCTACCTGTCACCCTAACTTCCAATAATTCCTTTTTTCCTTCCCCTCAAAATATTTGCTTTCAATTCTCTCTGCTTAAAAAACTTAGATATCGGGGTGCCTGTGTGGCTCAGTCGTTAAGCGTCTGCCTTCGGCTCAGGTCATGATTGGGATCGAGCCCCACATCGGGCTCCCTGCTCCGTAGGAAGCCTGCTTCTCCCTCTCCCACTCCCCCTGCTCGTGTTCCTGCTCTTGCTGTCTCTCTGTCAAATAAATGAATAAAATCTTTAAAAAAAAAAAAAAAAAACTTAGATCTCTGATGATTCCTTCTCATCATTCTGGTCTCAGCTCAAATGCCACCACCCTAGTGACGCCTTCCTGGACAATCCTACTTCAAATAATTCTTCCACTCAAATCACTCTCAGTCCCTTACCTTACTTTCTTCACTGTACTTATCGTTATCTGAGGCTTAATTATTCATTTATTTTATTTCTTTATCTTCCCTTAATATAATGAAACTCCATTAAAACAGGGACTTAAGGAGCACCTGGCTGGTTCAGTCAGCAGAGCATGCAACTCTTGATCTGAGGATCATGAGTTCGAGCCCCATGTCAGGCCTAGAGCTTGGTGAAAAAACAAGAAAAAAGAATAGGAACTTAATACTTTTGGAATGGATATATGAATATTAAAGATGTGGAAATTAAGATTCAATGAGATTAAGAGCAGATTCAATTATATAAGGGCACACAACTCATAACCGGTAGAGATGTACAATTCACCAACTCAAGTCTGTCTAAAACCAAAGCTTTTTAGGGCCCCTGGGTGGCTCAGTTGGTTAAGCAACTGCCTTCGGCTCAGGTCATGATCCTGGAGTCCGGGGATCAAGTCCCACATCAGGCTCCCTGCTCAGCGGGGGGTCTGCTTCTCCCTCTGACCCTCTTTCCTCTCATGCTCTCTGTCTCTCATTCTCTCTCTCAAATAAATAAATAAAATCTTTAAAAAAATAATAAAAAAATAAAACCAAAGCTTTTTAACATCTACCCTATATTATAGTAAAAACACAGTGAGACTAAAAGCTGGAAAGACAGACTGCAGAATACAATCAGATAGGTGATGAAATTTAAGACTCCAAAAGCAGAGCACCATTCCAAGGAGTGACATGCTTTATAATGTGATCATGGGTGAAATGAGGTGGACATAGATGTCTATAGATGTCTATATCCGTATCATTTACCCCCCTTCTCCTTAGCAAGCAGATTTCCTTTATCCTTTTGTACATGAAAGTCCTACAAATCCGAATCATAATAGAAATCATGCAAGTGACTAGCCCTTTGATTAAATCATTTTTATCCCCCCTTAATCACATATAAGAGCAATTATCTTCCCATTTCCAACTACTAGTCCCTCCTTAGCTTCTAGGTAGATCTTCCTCACTCACTGTCCTCTAGCCTCTTTCTTCTCAACACCACTCACAATAAAACACTATAAAAATTAATAAAGCCAGGATACCAGGGTGGCTCAGTCAATTGGGCATTTGGCTTAGGTTGTGATCTCAGGATAGTGAAACTGAGCCCCGCCCAGGGGCGGGGATGGACCCACCCCAGCTGGGGCCTGGTCCCTGCCCCGCCCCACCCCACCTAGGGTCCCGCCCCAACCCCACCCCATGTGGGGCAGGATAGAATCTCTTGAGGTTCTCTCTCTCTGCCCCTCCATTCAACCTCTTTCACTCTAAAATCTTTTTTAAAAAACTAAAAAAGCAAACAATTCCAAGAGAAAATTAACAGCCCAACACAATTCGATGGCCTATCTGTTCTCCAGTCCCAAATAAGTACTTACTGCACAGAAATAGAAGCCACAAAAGCAGTAATAGAAAACAAAACAGGCTTTTCTTGGAAATCTGTATTTCCTAATGACTGAGAACTGCTTTTCCCTATTTATAATATTCTTTAGGAGAAAAGAGTTTGTATACATACACACTAAGACAAACTGTTCCTGTCGTATTTTGACCACATTTTTTTATCACTGTGGGGTTCACGAACACAAAAAAAGAAGCCCTCATGACTTTTCCTTTGATGCCACCAGCCTCTTTCACATGTTCAGTGGATAATTGCTTTTGGAAACAACATGAGAATGAACATTCTATTTTTACTGAAATAGAAAAATGAAATAGTTTCCTTGCTAAACTGAACACAAAATTCTACCACATGCCAACATTTTTGTTCCATTTCTCAGTAATCACAAAGAATCTTAACAAAGCAGGAAATGCAAAGCTGTTTATCGAACTTTCCTCATCCAGAGCAGCTACACCTAAGTATTCCACACAGAAGGAAATAGGACTTATTTTTAAGAGACATAAAAAATGAATTTCACTGCTTTTCTGTAACAGTTCAAATCTCAAGAAATTTTAATTTATGTTCAATCCAAATTACTCCTATGATTTAAGTTCCTTTAATTACTCCCCCATTTAATCCAGTTTACACAGTCACCAGATTAATAAATACACTAAAGCAGTACTTTCATTTCACCAAAGAGAGACATGATGTGTGTTTTCTGATGTTGATGCCCTGAGCAGGACACAACGTCAACTACATACTACTCCAATTCAGGCTGCTTAACATCAGACAAACCAAAAAATGATCAAGTCTACTAAAAAAGGAGAGGGGATTGTATCCTTTAAAAAAAAAAAATGCCATTGTTACCAAAAATGGCTATGGAAATGTTCTGCGTTGAAGGAAGCTAAAGAGACATGACCACTAAATGGAAAGCCAACTCTTAGACTGGAGCCTATAAAAATGTTATAATGGACGTTTGACAACTGGAACTGACAAAAATGAATATAACTGGCAGATTAAATAAAATTATTTTATCATTGCTAAATTTACTGAAAGATTACTGTGGTTATGTCAGAGACCATCTTCATTCTTAGGAAATACACAATGAAGTATTTAGGGGATAGAGAGCAATGTTGTCTGAAACTTACCACCAAGTGACTGTTCTTTATTTTTACTTCTGCAACTTTTCTAGCAGTCTGACATTATTTCTAGATAAAAAGTTTTTTAGGGGTGCCTGGGTGGCTCAGTCGTTAAGCACCTGCCTTTGGCTCAAGTCATGATCCTGGGGTCCTGGGATTGAGCCCCGCATTGGGCTCCCTGCTCCACGGGAGGCCTGCTTCTCCCCCTCCCACTCCCCCTGCTTCTGTTCCCTCTCTCGCTGTGTCTCTCTCTGTCAAATGAATAAATAAAATCTTTAAAAAAAAAAAAGTTTTTTAAAAAATTACTGACATGTGAAAATTGAGCTCAAGAAAAAAGGGGTAGGGAGAGTGGCCAAACAGTATGGGGAGGGGTGCCTAAAAGGATACATCAAAATATGAACAGTAAGTAGCTCCCAGTGGCAAAGATGAACAATTTGTATATCAATAACATTCACACAGACTGAAATATGCTTAAATTATGACTTCATAATAGTACTGCAGACAACAGCAACTAATTTAATCACTATTAAAGAATGCTAAGAAACCAAATCACTATTTTGAGAATTCATAATGAAAAGAAAGAACCAAGCATTTATTCTGACTTTCCTGTAAGAACCCACTGAGTAGCTAAATAGTAAACATGAGGAAGTCTCTCAGGGCATCTGGGTGGCTCAGTCAGTTGAGTGAATGAACTCTTGATTCAGGCTCAAGTCATGATCTCACAGTTGTGGGATCCAGCCCCAAGTCGGGCTCCATGCTCAGTGGGGAGTCTGCTTCTCTTTTTTTCTCCCCCTCTTCCTCTAACCCTCCCTCTGCTCACGCACTCTAAAATAAATAAATCTTTAAAAATATGGGGAAGTTTTTCTTTATTGAAATATTCCAGCTAACAAATGAATTACTAAATTAGATTATCACCATTTTGCAGGCCCTAATGAATTTACTAGACATTAAGCATCAACAGGCACCAATATCACCAAAAAAAGAGAGAGAGAGAAACAGACATTCTAAGCCTTCTGATGAAGAACCAAACATTACTCATGAAGTAGTCTTAACAAAAAAAAAAAAGAAAGAAAGTAGTAGGATCAAGTCTCTAACATCAACATTGTAGGAAATATATATAGTTGGGTTTTTTTTTTTAGATTTATTTATTTGATTGGGGAGGGAGGGAGCAAGCACAAGCAGGAGGAGTGGCAGAAGGAGGGAGAAGTAGGCTCCCCGCTGAGCAGAGAGCCCAACACAGGGCTTGATTCCAGGACCCTGGGATCATGACCAGAGCCCAAGACAAACACTTAACAACTAAGCCACCCAGGAGCCTGGAAATATATATAGTTTAAGACTCAAGAACATGTTAAACTATGCCACAGGAATACAATCAGCAAAATCCAGACTGAGAGACAAGACAAATGATCCAGTTTCTTCAACAAAGAAGTTGCAAAGAACAAAAAAGAGAATAGGAGAGATGGAGATGAAACCTAAAGATTAAGAGGCACAAAACTATCAACTAAAAGCAATGTGTAGACCTTACTGTGGTCCCGATACAAACACTCAAACTGTAAAAAAGAAAAAAAAATTGTAGTATTTATGAACGAACTGTAAATTCAAACACTGGATATTTGGTGGAATTAAGGAATTTTCTAAAATGTGATATTGGTTTTGTGCAGGTTTTTTAATCCTTATCTTTTGGAGATACATATTGAAATATTTACAGATGAAGTGATGGTGTATGGATTTGCTTCAAATAGAGAAAAGAGGGAGACTGGACAGAGTTATTAAAGAAATAAGAGCTGAGGGGCACCTGGGTGTCTCAGTCGTTGAGCGTCTGCCTTGGGCTCAGGTCATGATCCCAGGGTCCTGGGATCCAGCCCCGCATCGGGATCCCCGCTCTGCGGGAAGCCTGCTTCTCCCTCTCCCACTCCCCCTGCTTGTGTTCCCCCTCTCGCTGTGTCTGTCAAATAAATGAATAAAATCTTTAAAAAAAAAAAAAAAGAAAGAAAGAAGAGCTGATAAATGTTGAAGCTGGGTGACAGGAACCTGTAGATTCATTATACTGTTCTCCCTACTTTTACATATTTTAAACTCTCCACAGTAAGTTTAAAAAGCAAACAAAATATTAACAGTAATACTGAGGGATGAGATTTTAAGTGATTTTGGGGTTTTGTCCTTTGTGTTGTTTTACTTTAGGACTTTCCCATATTTTCAAGTGGTCTTCATTGGGCCTGTAATAATGTCTGTAAGCTCTGTGATAGCACAGACCACATTTACCTTGTTCACCTACCTCTATATTCCCAGTGTGCCCAATGGTGCCTGACATATACAAAGCTGGTAAATACTTGAAAGAATAACTTCTCTGTTTAGAAAAATGGTATTCCTTTTTAAAAATATGTAAATGCCAGTAAGTTCAGGGACTAGGCTACTATCTTTACTCAACATTATAAACATCTCAGTATTTCTTTCAATAAAATGTTGGCCACAAATTTTAGTCTTAAATGTGAGAAATTATCTCAAGCATAATAGATCTCTTCAGGTCATTAAAAAAAAAGATATTATCAAGCTTGGAAGATTAACATGTAAAAATTATGTATTAAACCCCTGAAACAAGTAATACATTATATGTTAATTAAAAAATTATGTATTGATGCCTGTGAAATGGTTTGATAAACTGGCCAAATGCTGAGAATTAAGGGCCATTCAATTCTTTTTTTTTTTTTTTAAGATTTTTTTTGAGAGAGAGAGAGAGCAAGCTTGCTCTCGCACAAGCAGGGGGAGGGGCAGAGGGAGAGGGAAAGAATCTTAAGCAGACTCCCCGCTGAGCAGGGCCTGCTGTGGGGCTTGATCTCACCACCCTGAGATCATGATATGAGCCAAAAATCAAGAGTTGGCCGCTCCACCCACTGAACCACCCAAGCGCCCCTCAATTCTATTTTTTTTAAAATGAATATTAGAGGGGCACTTGGGTGGCTCAGTTGGTTAATCGTCTGGCTCAGTCATGAACTCAGGGTCCTGGGATCAAGCCCCGCTTGGGGCTCCCTGCTCAGCAGAGAGTCTACTTGTCCCTCTCCCTCTGCCCCTCCCTGCCTTATGCTCTCTCTCAAATAAATAAAATCTTTTTAAAAAATGAATATTAGAAAAAGTTACTAGGAGAGTAAATTGATAGATTTCGGAAAACTGTTTTATGTATCAACTACAATTGAACATAACCATAAGTTATGACCCAGAAATTTTAATCCCGGATATATATACACTATATATATATACCCAACAGAAATACACGCAAGGTAGGACCAAAAAATATAAATGGTAAGATGGGGAAAAAATATCCAAAGATAAACTGTGGTATATTCATATAATGAGATACTACATAGCAACTAAAAATCAATGAACTATGGCTATGCATCAAGTGGAAACTTCTGACAAGTATGTTAGGCAAAAGAAGCCAGTCCAAAAGAAATACTATATAATTCCATTTATTAAAAGTTCATTTGTCACTTATATCTTAATTTTTTTAAGGATTTTATTTCTAAGTAATCTCCACACCCAACGTGGGGCTTGAACTAACAACCCCGAGAGCAAGAGGGAGCATGTTCTACCAACTGAGCCAGTGAGCCAGGTGCCCCTGTGTCTTGGTTTTTTAAAAAGTTCAAAAACAAGCAAAACATTATGCTCAATTTTGCTATGAACCTAAAACTGCTCTTAAAAAATGAAGTTTAGGGACAGGGGAACCCTCCTACACTGTTGGTGGGAATGCAAGCTGGTGCAACCACTCTGGAAAACAGTATGGAGGTTCCTCAAACAGTTGAAAATAGAGCTACCATACGATCCAGCAATTGCACTACTGGGTATTTACCCCAAAGATACAAATGTAGGGATCTGAAGGGGTACGTCCACCCCGATGTTTATAGCAGCAATGTCCACAATAGCCAAACTGTGGAAAGAGCCAAGATGTCCATTGACAGATGAATGGATAAAGAAGATGTGGTATATATACACAATGGAATATTATGCAGCCATCAAAAGGAATGAGAGCTTACCATTTGCAACGACGTGGTTGGAACTGGAGGGTGTTATGCTGAGTGAAATAAGTCAATCAGAGAAAGACATTTATCATATGACCTCACTGATATGAGGAATTCTTAATCTCAGGAAACAAACTGAGGGTTTCTGGAGTGGTGGGGGGTGGGAGGGATTGGGTGGCTGGGTGATAGACATTGGGGAGGGTATGTGCTATGGTGAGCACTGTGAATTGTACAAGACTGATGAATCACGGATCTGTACTTCTGAAACAAATAATGCAATATATGTTAAGAAAAAAAAAAAGAAGAAAATAGCAGGAGGGGAAGAATGAAGGGGAGTAAGTCGGAGGGGGAGACGAACCATTAAAGACGATGGACTCTGAAAAACAAACTGAGGGTTCTAGAGGGGAGGGGGGTGGGGGGATGGGTTAGCCTGGTGATAGGTATTAAAGAGGGCACATTCTGCGTGGAGCACTGGGTGTTATGCACAAACAATGAATCATGGAACACTACATCAAAAACTAATGATGTAATGTATGGTGATTAACATAACAATAAAAAATTATTTTAAAAAATGAAGTTTAGGGGCGCCTGGGTGGCTCAGCCGTTAAGCATCTGCCTTCAGCTCAGGTCATGATCCCAGGGTCCTGGGATCGAGTCCCGCATCAGCCTCCCTGCTCAGTGGGAAGCCTGCTTCTCCCTCTGACCCTCTCCCCCTTCTTGTGTTCCCTCTCTTACTGTGTCTCCCTCTGTCAAATAAATAAAATCTTTAAAAAACAAAAAAACAAAAAAATGAAGTTTATTGGGGCACCTGGCTGGCTTTGTCCGGAAAGTATGCAACTTTCGATCTCAGGGTTGTGAGTTTGAGCCCCACACTGAGTGCAGAGATTACTTTAAAAAAATCTTTTTTAAAAAATTAAGTTTAGGGGAGTGGGGGGATGGGTTAGCCCGGTGATGGGTATTAATGAGAGCACATATTGCATGGAGCACTGGGTGTTATACACAAACAATGAATCATAGAACACTATATCAAAAACTAATGATGTACTGTATGGTGACTAATATAACATAATTTAAAAAAATTCAGTTTATTTAAAAAAAAATACCAAGTTAAACTACTCTGGTGTTAGACAATGTTAGCTTTGGGAAAGTGGGAGGAAATAATGATTGACAGGATTGCTAAGACAGTCTTCTGAGGTGTTAGCAGTGTTCTACTTCTTGAATAAAGTAATGGTGATGTGAGTATGTTCACTTTGTGATGATTCAGTGAGCCATACACTTAAGATCTGTGTACTTCTCTGTACATATACTATAAATCAATAAAAATAATTTGATACACAAATAGCAAATCTTCCCTGACTTTTAATAAAAACAGTCCACTAGACCGTCTAAAACATTCCCCAACTTAAAGAATCTCGCTTTGAACGTTAGAAAAATAGTGCAGGGCGCCTGGGTGGCTCAGTTCATTAAGCGACTGCCTTCGGCTCAAGTCATGATACTGGAGTCCCAGGATCGAGTCCCACATCGGGCTCCCTGCTCAGCAGGGAGTCTGCTTCTGCCTCTGACCCTCCCCCCTCCCGTGTTCTCCCTCTCATTCTCTCTCAGATAAATAAAATCTTAAAAAAAAAAAATAGTGCAGTATCTCTCCACTCCAGTAAGAACTTAACTTACTCTGCTTATCTAGGTCAGACTTAATAGTCCTAATTTTGGGTTTATCTAAGAAAGGCGATTTTTGCTTTGTTTTGTTGTTTAACTTTTATTTGCATTTATTTTATGCTGATTTACTCCTGGATCATAAATTCTTGTTTCTTCAGGGGTATCTTTTTCTTCTGTGCAACCTCTTCTGCTTTAGGAACAACCTGCTCTTTTCAGTAAGAATCACCTCAATGTGGCAGGGAGAGTTCATGTACAGGTTAACCCAACCATGAGCTCTGTAAGTTCAGTATCTCATCTTGAGGGCTTTGTTCACCCGGATGTGCTCAATGCCCAGAGAATCTACATCTAAACCCTTAAGTTCAGCATTACTCTCCACATTTTTTTTAAGATTTTATTTATTCAACAGAGAGCAAGAGAGAGATAGTGAGAGAGAGAGTACAAGCAGGGGCAACAGCAGGCAGAGGGAAAGGGAGAAGGCTCCCCGCGGAGCAGGGAGCCCGATGTGGGGCTGGATCGCAGGACCCTGGGATCATGACCTGAGTCGAAGGCAGACACTTAACCAACTGAGCCATCCAGGCACCCCTACTCTGCATTTTTAAGCATGTGCAGTTAAAATTCAGCAATTTTCTTGGGCCACCAACCCTGTGTCCAACCCCACTGTTTGGCCTGGGCATACCTACCAACTCCATTCTAGCAACAGAAATGCACACAACACTTCAGTAAAGTGATCCTTCAGGTACTTGGTGGCTTTTCAGATATGCATATCCTTGATGGCCTGGGCAGTTTCATGTGTGTACTTTAAGTGAACACGAAGATTTGAACCTCCTGATTTGCATGATTTTGTAGGGTTTTCTGGGTCAAGGGAATAAATAGCAAATCATTTTCAGAGATCATCTCAGGCTGCTTACAGGAAGAGAGAAGAGATGTTTTAAAGCCCATCTAGATTTCTTGGGCTCTTATCTACTATATAGATATGTATCATAAACAGGCAGAGAGAAGGTACTCAACAAATATTTACTAATGATACACAGCCCAAATTTTAAACAGATTCACATAGCAAAGTCTGAAATATATAGCACAGGCAAAACAGGGTAAAAACTCAGCTCACTGGCCTAAAAAGTACAACTTCCAGAAACCCCACGTTTAGAAACTAGGAATTACAGAATGTACTGCTTTTTAGGAAGAGAACAATTCATGACAACAGCTATCCAAGGCAGAGGAAATTGGTCCTTTCCCCTTTCACTGCTGCCTCCTCACTCAGACAAGGCACAATCAACTTCCTGGTGCCACAGCTAAGTGAAAAGAACCCAGCAGCAACTCTGCATTTAAGGGCAGGAACTAACTACTCAAACCACCATCTGATAGAGAAACCAGCAGCAAGGAGTTAGCAGAGGCAGATGCCAATGTTAGGGAAAAAATAAGGTGTGAAGAAAATACCTGACTAAACTGTTTAGTTTAGTTTAGTTTAGTTTAGTTAGTTAAAATCTTTAAAGATTTTATTTATTTGAGAGAGAGAGAGACACAGGGAGAGAGGGAACACAAGCAGGGGGACTGGGAGTGGGAGAGGAAGAAGCAGTCTTCCCGCTAAGCAGAGAGATGTGGGACTCAATCCCAGGACCCTGGGATCATGACCTAAGCTGAAGGCAGACGTTTAACAATTGAGCCACCCAGGCACCCCGATTTCACTCTTTTTTTTATGGCTGAGTAATATTCTGTGTGTGTGTACACACACATCTTTATCCACTCATCAATGGACACTTGGGCTGTTTCCATAATTTGGCTATTGTAGATAATGCTGCTATGAACGCTGGGTGTATGTATCAATATGGAAAATAATTTTTAAATATCACAAAGAAGATTTTTAAAAAAGAAGAGTACATGGAAATCATAGGTCAAACTTACAAAAGCTGAGGTCTCTGGTCTTCTTGATAGGCATAAAATAGTTCCTACTGGTAAGGACCTCCCTCTATGGAAGATGCTGACGTGAGAGTTGCTGAGGCATTTGATTTGCTAATGGGTCCAGCTGAGTGTAATTATGCCAAGAAAACAGCAATGAGCAAAAGACACACAAAGTCCAGGTAGAAAGCTGATTGGAGATCTTCAAACATAACAAAACTATCCACAAGGATTTCCATGGTAGCATTGTTATAAGAGCAAAATGAAAAAAATTATGACTGTCCATCAATATAAAACTGGTTAAATTATGTATGCTTATAAATGTGTATGGAATTATACATGGAATTATCTGCAGCTATTAAAAAGAATGATTTAGGGGTGCCTAGCTGCCCTCAGCTCCAGTCATGAAGTTGGGGTCCTGGGATTGAGCCCCATGTGGGGGCTCCTGCTCAGCAGGGAGTCTGCTTCTCCCTCTCCCTCTGCTCCTCCCCCCAAACTTGTGCCCTCTCTCAAATGCATAAAATCTTAAAAATAAAAAAATGGGGGGGCACCTGGGTGGCTCAGTCGTTAAGCCTCTGCCTTCAGCTCTGGTCATGATCCCAGCTCCTGGGATCAAGCCCCGCATCGGGCTCCCGGCTTCACGGGAAGCCTGCTTCTCCCTCTCCCACTCCCCCTGCTTGTGTTCCCTCTCTTGCTGTGTCTGTCAAATTAAAAAAAAAAAAAAAAAAAAAAAAACTTTAAAAAATTAAAATTAAAAAAGAGAAATATGGAGGGGCGCCTGGGTGGCTCATTCTTTAAGTCTGCCTTCGGCTTAGGTCATGATCCCAGGGTCCTGGGATCGGGTCCCACATTGGGCTCCTTGCTCATCGGGGAGTCTGCTTCTCCCTCTCCCACTCCCCCTGCTTCTGTTCCCTCTCTCACCATGTCTCTCTCTGTCAAATAAATAAATAAAATCTGAAAAAAAAATATGGAAAGACTCAATCTCAAAATGCTTATAATTTGTTTGGAAAAACCAGTGACAAACACCAAGACACCAAAAGTTAAAGAAAATCCTTGATTTAGTTTACGCAAGTTGCTCATGTGGTACTAGACCCTATGGATGTAAAAAGATATCAGTAATATGAGGAAAGTTGTGCCAAATTTTTAAAGACTAAGTGAATTCTATAAAAGGGCAGCTTCTTTAAAATTCATCAAGTCTAGGGGCGCCTGGGTGGCTCAGTCGGTTAAGCGACTGCCTTCGGCTCAGGTCATGATCCTGGAGTCCCGGGATGGAGTCCCACATCGGGCTCCCTGCTCAGCAGGGAGTCTGCTTCTCCCTCTGACCCTCTTCCCTCTCATGCTCTGTCTCTCATTCTCTCTCTCTCAAATAAATAAATAAAATCTTTAAAAAAAAAAAAAGACACCAAAAGTTAAAGAAAATCCTTGATTTAATTTACGCAAGTTGCTCATGTGGTACTAGACCCTATGGATGTAAAAAGATATCAGTAATATGAGGAAGGTTGTGCCAAACTTTTAAAGACTAAGTGAATTCTATAAAAGGGCAGCTTCTTTAAAATTCATCAAGTCTAGGGGTGCCTGGGTGGCTCAGTTGGTTGGGCGACTGCCTTCGGCTCGGGTCATGATCGCAGGGTCCTGGGATCGAGCCCCGCGTCGGGCTCCCTGCTCAGGGGAGAGCCTGCTTCTCCCTCTGGCCCTCCCCCTGCTTGTGTTCCCTCTCTCTCTCTCTCTCTCTCTCTCTCTCTCTCTCTCTCTCTGTCTCTCTCTCTCTC
>NW_027397104.1:2013795-2067402 GCF_003265705.2 Callorhinus ursinus
CTTTAAATAAATAAATAAATAAATAAATAAATAAATAAAATTCATCAAGTCTCACCTCCCAATCTCTTTTCAAACACCCTTACCACTCATTCAGTTTCGGCTTAAAGTGTCCTTAAAAAAAAAAAAAAACCCTCCTAAGTAGTCCATTACCTTTGTTAAGAACTCTAACGTTATTCCTTACATTAAACTAAAGTCATTTCTTCTAATTTTTTTATTTAAATTGGCCAACATATAAGACATCATTAGTTTCAGATGTAGAGTTTCTTATAATTTTCAATCACTGGTCAATTTGTCCCAGTTCTGCCCTCTGGAATGAAGTTTTGTTTTGTTTTTTAAGTAATCTCTACACCCAACTTGGGGCTCAAACCCAGAGATCAAGAGTCGCAGGCTCCACCGACTGAGCCCGCCAGGCACCCCTGCAATGAAGTTTTTTGGTTTTTTTTTTTTTTAAGATTTTATTTATTTGACAGAGACACAGTGAGAGAGGGAACACAAGCAGGGGGAGGGGGAGAAGCAGGCTTCCCACTGAGCAGGGAGCTGGATGCGGGGCTTGATCCCAGGACCCTAGGATTATAACCTGAGCCTAAGGGAGATGCTTAACCAACTGAGCACCCAGGTGCCCCTCTTCTAGTGATTTCCAATGACTCTGTGCCTTTGGTAATTTTGTACTTCTCAGGAGAGATGTAGAGTTTCTTATAATTTTCTTTTTTTTTTTAAAGATTTATTTATTTATTTTGAGAGAGTGAGAATGAGAGAGAGAGAGTACATGAGAGGGGGGAGGGTTAGAGGGAGAAGCAGGCCCCTCGCTGAGCAGGGAGCCCGATGCGGAACTCGATCCCGGGACTCCAGGATCATGACCTGAGCCAAAGGCAGTCGCTTAACCAACTGAGCCACCCAGGCGCCCAGTTTCTTATAATTTTCAATCCCTGGTCAACTTGTCCCAGTTCTGTCCTCTGGAATGAAGTTTTGTTTTTTAAGTAATCTCTACACCCAACAAGGAGTGCCCAAAACTGACTTCTTTAGATCTCTGGGGATAATTAAATACCAGTCTGCTCATTTCTGCATCAGTTTCTACTACTGTTTGAACTTTGACGACAGTGAAGAAGTTTCTAATTCAATTCTACTCCAAGATGAACTGATATTGAGTTATACAATATCATTACACAGGCTTCTTTCATAACATGAACATTCCTAACTGCCAAAGTATAATGCAGGAATATCATTTTAGAAAGATTTTATTTTGATCTATTTCTGTAAGTTTCCCCAGACTGGATACTTTGCCATTTAATATGAATACTTCTGTACGAGGTACCTGCTTATTTCAGTAATTAATAATCTTCAGGATCTCCATTCAAAAGACAATGACCTGCTGGTCTCCAATTCCCCAGGTTCAAAAGAAGAGACATTCAACTAATGTGAAAAGGGAAAGAGGTTAGCTAAATAGAATTTCTAGACAACGAAAGTTGCCCAATATTAGAACAGCAGCAGCTCCTTCTCTGAAGTTATTTAAATGCAATTAAATAGGAATTTCTGGTTTAAGAGTTGCTGCCTAAAGACTCTTTCATAAGAACTAGCACTGTAATACGGTATAGCAGTAGAGATTTAAACTGTCCAACGGACATTGCAAAACCCAAGCTCCCAAATCCTGCTACTCAACAGCAGGGATCTAAAGGAATAAATAGATTCCCAGCTGCTGAGAGAAAATGTCTTACTAAAAGCAAAGCAAAATTCTCATTAATGAAAAAATCAACCGTGAAGAAAAAAACTGTCTCATAATCCCTGGAAATAGTCAAATCCATTTTGGGTTAATGGACATTTAACAAAACAGTGGAAGAGAACAGAGCAAAACAGTTCCCTTTGCCAGCAGCTGGGGGAAACACCCATCAGAGAGATCATAAATAACAATGCTTCTAATCCACAGAGCCAAAAGAAACATGAACTCTATCCAGTGAAGGGTACCAGGAAAAGGCTTTTTTTTTTTTTTTACTTTTTTTTCTAAATTTATTTGACAGAGACACAGCGAAAGAGGGAACACAAGCATGGGGAGTGGGAGAGAGAGAGAAGCAGGCTTCCTGAGGAGCAGGGAGCCCGATGCGGGGCTCAATCCCAGGACCCTGGGATCATGACCTGAGCCGAAGGCAGACGCTTAACAACTGAGCCACCCAGGTGCCCCCAGGAAAAGGCTCTTGCAGATAATTTCTCTCTCTCACCATCAAGCCACCTTATCCTACATCTTGTTGAAAACTGATATGATAGGCTGTAACTTAAATTTTCCAAGATCAAATTCAATGACTAATCCAAACCCTGCTTTTTCTAATCAGATAATCTCTAAAATCACAGTACTCGCATGCATTTATTCAAAGCCAGTATTGAGCTTCTGTGTCAGTCACCAAGAATACAAAAACCAGTAAGAAACAGTCTCTACCCTCAGAGAGCTTAATCCATGCACCTTCCCTCATCTTAAACCCCAAAGCTCTTGCTTTAAAATATCTTCTTAGATGGGTCAAGTGTCCTCAATGAAAAAGCAATAAAGGCCCTTTAGCCACTGCAGAAGCTAATAAATAAATATACATATAGGTCACACGACTTATGTTTTGCTCCAAAAGGAGAGAAGACAACACACCTTCCCAAATCGAATATTAGCATAATCTTAGCCTACACTACAAAGAAGCAGGGAACGAGGCAAGCAACAGAAGGTGCAAGCCAAGGAATATAATGGAAGAAGGGACGTGACAGCTGTACCATATTGCGTTCAAACAGCGATAAAAAGAACCTTCTCCTAATCCGCCTGCAGTTTCACCGTGCAGGGAAAAGGAAGAAAAAGGGAGACTGTCCACTGTTGACACCAACTATTCGCGGTTTCTTAGCTAGTCCACTCTCACTACAAAAGAGCCCCAGTCACTGTTTAATAGTATCTGGGCCTGCCAGCCAACAGCTCTGTCACATGGCCACCGAAATGGAGAGGTTAACAGTCCCTCACAGGAGAGTGAGGAAAAACAAGAGTAGAAAGAACCTCTTTAAATGTTTATAAATGAGTTAACATAATCGCCCCCCGAGGCACGGACGGGAAGTGAAGTTTGGAAAAGGTGGTAACCCCAAGCCCACTGGAAACATGTGGAGACCCCTCGACGACCCCCGCCCCCCTTCCCCCCGAGTCCACACACTCACCGCGTACACAGAGCAGCGACATGGCCGAGGCACCGGCGAGCCTCCGCCGTACCCCAGCCGCGCCGCCGCACCCGGCCGCTCCCTCTTTCCTCTCAGCAGGTGCCGCGGCTGCTCCCGCTATCGGCCCCACAGGTCTGACGGCTCCTCATGGTCCCCGTGGCAGGCAGCGTCCCGCCGCTCCCTGGGACCCGCTTCAATTCTCACTGTCTGACTGGGCTCCCAATAGCTGTGAATACGGGCTGGCAGGCAGGAGACTGGGCGCGGCACCGCGGCGCCATCGCTGGGAGGTAGGAGCTACCGGGACCACCCCCCTCCTTTCGCTTCCCGGGAATCCCGGCGAGCGTCTGGAAGGAGCCACCCGTGGCGCTCCGCCTCCCAGCCAATCAACTCACGCCCAGTCCTCCGACCCCGCCTCCCATAAGCACGTAAGAGGCGGGGTTTCCTTCTCTTTCCTTACGTGCAAGAATGAAGGCAGCTCCGCCCACTAATAAATCTTGGAACAGAGTGGGAGGGGCTTTCCCTCAAGAGTGTGAGGAGGTAACTGAAACCCTCTGCTCCTCCCACCCAAGAAGATTCTTTCCATTGAAGAATTTCCTTCCGACTTCTTAGTCTATCCATTACGGCTGATGGACCCTCTATCTGGAATAATTTAACAAGATCGTACCACAAGGCAAGCATATTTTAGTTAGCAACTACAGCAAAAAAAAGTAAAATAACTGAGTGAGCATACAGTAAAATGTTTGGAGACTTCAGTTCTTATCTAGACATTTTTTTCTTGCACGCCATTGTATCTCCAATGGCTATAATAGTACCTGGTATAGGGCGCCTGGGTGGTTAAGCAACTGCCTTCGGTTCAGGTTATGATCCTGGAGTCCGGGGATCGAGTCCCGCATCGGGCTCCCTGCTCAGCAGGGAGTCTGCTTCTCCCTCTGACCCTCTTCCCTCTCATGCTCTCTCATGCTCTCTCTCTCAAATAAATAAATAAAATCTTAAAAAAAAAATAGTACCTGGTATATAGAAATCAGTCCGTAAATATTTACTGAATGAAGGATAGAGGGAAGATAGGTCTTTTAAGCTAGGACTTCTGGTAAAATGACAAATGAACATGTGAGGATATGAAAAAGACCGGAGCAGAATACAGGAAGACACAGAGTATAAAGTACAGGTCCAACAGCCCTTCCACACCACAGTTCTAATTTAATTGGTGGGGGGGGTAAAGCTCAGGGATTCTATATTTTAAAAGCTCCCCAGGAGGGGCGCCTGGGTGGCTCAGTCGTTGGGCATCTGCCTTTGGCTTGGGTCATGATCCCAGGGTCCGCTCTGCGGGAGGCCTGCTTCTCCCTCTCCCATCCCCCCTTCTTGTGTTCCCCCTCTCGCTGTCTCTCTCTGTCAAATAAATAAAATAAAATCTTTAATAAATAAATAAAAATAAAAAATAAAAGCTCCCCAGGTGATTCTAATGTGATGCCAGGGCTGAGCACTATTAGAGGAGATGCTTTCCAAGGCCTCATTAGCCCAACTCAGATTTCAGCATTTGCAAACTCTTAGCCCCATGGCATTCTGCCTGCCAGCCGGAGGGAGGGTCTGTCAATCTAAAAGGGTCTTTGCAGGCCCCTGGGTGGCTCAGATGGTTAAGCGTCTGCCTTCGGCTCAGGTCACGATCCCAGAGTCCTGGGATCGAGTCCCACATCAGGCTCCCTGCTAATACCCTGAGGAAGATTTTGACCAAGTCAACTGAGCCAGCCTAGTCAACAGAGATGCTGACCCTAAAAATAATGGGCATTCTCTGGACTGCTGGAGGTTGGGCCACCTAGCTATTTAGCCCAGCTGTCCTTTATAAAATTGAGGCGAGCATGAACTTTGAAGCCAATCAGATCCACCTGGTGTATTATCTATTGTGTAATAAATTACTCCAAAACTCAGTGGCTTAAAACAACATTTATTATCTCACAGTTTCTGTGGGTCAGGAATCTGAGTATAGCTTGATTGGATCCTCTGGCTCAGGGTTTTTTACAGACTGCTATCAAAGTGCCAGCTTGACGGCAAAAGCATCCACTTCCAAGCTCACATACGTAATTGTGGGCAGGGCTCAATTCCTCCTAGACTGTTGGACTGAAAGCCCCGGTTCCTTATTGGCTATTGGCTGGTCTCAGTTCCTTATCATTGGGCCTTTCCAACATGGCTGCTTGCTTCATCAAAGCCTGCAAGCTGAGAAGGCAATAAAGTCTGTTAGCAAAATGGGAGTCACAATCTTTTTTAACCTAATCGTGGAAGTGACATCCCTCATTTTTGCTGTATTCTATGCTTCAGGAGCAAGTCACATTCAAGGGAAGAGGATTACACAAGGACATGAATACCACCAGACAACCATCATTGGGAAACCATCCTAGAAATCTGCCTGCCACCTGGATTTGAGTTCTAATTCTGATACTTTGACCTTGGGCAAGCTACATGGCCTCAATTTCCCAAAGAATAATAATAGTAACTACTTCATAAGATGATTTTGAAGTTTAAATGAGGAACTGCGTCTAAATTACCTAGTACGGGGCGCCTGGGTGGCTCAGTCGTTAAGCGTCTGCCTTCGGCTCAGGTCATGATCCCAGGGTCCTGGGATGGAGCCCCGCGTCGGACTCCCTGCTCAGCGGGAAGCCTGCTTCTCCCTCTCCCACTCCCCCTGCTTGTGTTCCCTTTCTCACTGTCTCTCTGTCAAATAAAAATCTTTAAAATAAAAAAAATAATAAATTACCTAGTACATACAAAAATGCCCAATACATGTTTGTTGTTACTTAGATTGTGGACATGAAGGGAGGAATGTGACTGGGAAGTAAAGGGAAGGTAAGCAGAGCAAGAGTCTAAAGGTTGTGATGTAAACTCGGAAGCATCCCAGTTTCCCAGTTAAAAGTTCAGAGGAAGGACGCCTGGTTGGCTCAGTCAGTTAAGCATCTGCCTTTGTCTCAGGTCATGATCCCGGGGTCCTGGGATGGAGCCCCACATCGGGCTCCCGACTCAGTGAAGAGCCTGCTTCTCCCTCTCCCTCTGCCTCTCCCCCGCTCCTGCTTTCTCTCTCAAATAAATAAAATCTTAAAAAAAAAGTTCAGAGGAAAAACGCGATGATGTCTTTCTTCTGCCCTCTAGGCCCTTGACCGGCACCAGTTATACTCATTAGCAAGATAAATGTATCTTCAGAAGCAACTCAAACCGGGACAGGAAACCAATCCTCCATGCCCCACAGTCTTCTTTAGTTTTTCCAGTACAGTACTTGAAAGTTCTTCAGCATTTGAATGGAATTCATACTTAAGATTTACCTGGCAGGTAGCTGAGAGCTAGGACTCTGAAATCCAGGGAATGAGAAGGAAGGTGGGAGGGATCAAGGAAAGTAGGTAGTGAAGAGAACCCAAGAATCTCAAGAGGTTAAGACCAAAATACCTAGG
Source organism: Callorhinus ursinus (assembly GCF_003265705.2). Taxonomy (NCBI): domain Eukaryota; kingdom Metazoa; phylum Chordata; class Mammalia; order Carnivora; family Otariidae; genus Callorhinus; species Callorhinus ursinus. The sequence continues at coordinate 2,020,395 of NW_027397104.1, forward strand.
TTTAGCTCTGTTGCTGCCTTTTTTGGGAGCCCTCAGGTAAGAAAGAAGGGGTCCAGGTTAGAACCCTGATGCAGGGGAACCCTCTACCAACTTTATGACTATCTGTAAGCCATGCTCCAGGGCCATTAAAAGTTTACTCTTCCGGCAAGTTCCCTGTCTCTTGGGAAATATCTCCCAATGCCTAAAGAGAAATTTAGTATAAATAACTAATTAACAAATATTTATTAGGTATCCTTTATGTCAGTCTTAATGAGAGGATGCAAAAACAAACAAAGCAGTTAATACCCGTAAAAAGTATACAAGTTGATAGGAAAAATCTGTGAAAGAACGAGGAACTAAACTAGGACAGTGAAATATGGAACTGAGGGGGAAGAAAAAGGACAATCCCTTTAACACTTCTCAGTGTTAAGGAACTAATGTGATAGAACTTGGCACACAGTAACTATGAGTATAGTAGAGAATAAGAACATCCTCTCTTTATAGCAAACCACTGGAGGGAGAGAGAGTTTTAAAGTCAGGTTGACTGAAAGGATGATGCTACAGTCTACTGATAGATAGGAAACCAAGGATGCATAGGTTTGGGGAGAAAGATGTTTCCTTTTGGACATATACATTAAATTTGAGATTGTCAGGTATATTCTTGCATATGTACCCAATAGACAGATGATGTGGACTTGAACCCTAAGAAAGCAGTCCAAGCTAGAGCTAGAGCTTCCGATCAATAAAGATATAACTATTTTATTTTATTTTATTTTTTTAAAGATTTTATGTATTTGAGAGAGAGAGAATAAGAGATAGCACAAGAGGGAAGAGGGTCAGAGGGAGAAGCAGACTCCCTGCTCAGCAGGGAGCCCGGGGACTCCAGGATCATGACTTGAGCCAAAGGCAGTCGCTTAACCAACTGAGCCACCCAGGCACCTAAGATATAACTATTTTAATCCCCATTTTTTGATAAGAAAATTAAGCAAAACTAGAATGCAAACCCAACTGTATCTTTCACCAGAGCTCAGTTAGCCACAGTGCTATATTGCCTCTTAAGTACCGGAGGAATTCAGCAGAAACTAGGGGAGGAATCAAGATAGGCTTCACGAGAGAAAAGTAACGTGTGGAGGAGATGGATCTCAAAGTATGGATAGCACTGAACATGCAAATATGGGAGAAAGGGTATTTCATATACAGAGAATAAGTTGAATGAACAAATCAAGAAATGGAAACATTGAACCTGTACAGGTATTTAAGAGTAAGCTGAAAAGAGTTTAAGAGTTGGAGTCCTACAGTTGCCAGGAGACTACATAGAATCAGAAGGGAACAAAGGTCATTTATAGAGAACACATACTTTTTTTTTTTACTGAATACACAACCTTTTATTTTTCTTCAAATTTGGAGTTTTTTAATTATACAAAGATGAGAAGTCAAGTTTTGTAACCTAAAAATATTTACTTATTAAAACTATATTAATACTTTCATAAACTATACAAAATGATGTGGGGAAAAGAGCCCGAAAAGAAATGGTCAGAGAGGGAAAGCAAGAAAATAAGCAAACCACCCGATTATTGTTCCATTATAGATCTTATCTTATTGAAAAGTAATTGCATATCTATCCTTTCTTTAGACTCAGAGCTCCTCAACAACAAAGGACCTGTTTTCTATATCGTTATCCCTAACACATAACATAACATCTGGTAATAGTGCCCAGAAAAGATTTGTTGACTAATTGAATACATGAATGAATTAATGAATGAGAATGTTTTAAGGCTTGGTTATTGTCAAAGATAAACAAAACTGGATATTAGTCAAAGTGATTAGGACAGATTTTAATCAGCAATATACTATTGCAATAGGGAAAATAGTCTAGCACAAACTGAACTCATCTTCAATTTGTTTTTGTTTTTTTTTAAAGACTTTATTTATTTGGCAAAGAGAGAGCAGGAGAGCACAAGCAGTGGGAGCGGCAGAGGGAGAGGGCAAGCAGGCCCCTTGTCAAGCAGGGAGCCCGATGCAGTGCTCAATCCCAGGACGGTGGATCATGACCTGAGCCGAAGGCAGTTGCTTAACCAACTGAACCACCCAGGGGCCCCTCATCTTCAATTTGTACAGTGGTGACTGGATGTTTCTAAGGGAGAATTAAGGAATAGGGTGGAGATTCATGAGAAGGAGCTCAGAAGAGTCAGAAAGGTTACAAATTCCAAAGCAGCAAACCTAGAGTAGAAAGTTACTCCCCGTGCTTAAAATCCATGGCTTAGCCTGGCATACTTGGGGTTGGTTTTTTTTGTTTTGTTTTTTGTTTTGTCTTGTTTTTTGCTTTTTCAAAGATTTTATTTTTAAGTAATCTCTACACCCAACATGGGGCTCAAACTCATGACCCCAAGATCAAGAGTCATATGCTCCACTGACTGAGCCAGCCAGGTGTCCCTAGCCTGGTATATTTGGAACTCAGTAAATACTGCCAAATGAATAAAATTCCACTGTGGAGATATATTCCATGAAAATAATTCAAATAAATGGGGGAAAACCTGTGCCAAAAGATATTTGTACAGGATTATCTAAGTAGTAAAAACTGAAAATCAGAATGCCAAACAATTCAATGAATTCCAATAAATCAATTTATTCATTCCTATCAAGTATTTACTTAATATCTACTTATGATTAACACTGTAATCTTATACAAATGGATAAATATCAGAGAAGGAGGCCATACAAGAGATATAGGTGTTAATGCATTCAAGAAAAATTTACTGAGGGGCTCCTGGGTGGCTCAGTTGGTTAAGCGACTGCCTTCGGCTCAGGTCATGATCCTGGAGTCCCCGGATCAGTGGGCTCCCTACTCAGTGGGGAGTCTGCTTCTCCCACTTCCCTCCCCCCTCTCATGTGCTCTCTCTCTCTCTTGTTCTTTCCCTCTCTCAAATAAATAAAATCTTAAAAAAAAAAGAAAAATTTATTGAGCATCTACCAAGTACTACACACGATGCTACAGATACAAAGAGGAATAAGACATTCCTCCAAAGAACGCACAGTCTGGGGATAAACAGACTGTGAAAAGTGCTATGATCATGGTTAGGAGGAAGAAGTGGGTTGTTTGCATATATACCTGGAGGTTTCAGAATTATTTAAATACTTAATAAGTGGGGGGGAGGCATGGTTAACTTAGCAAATATATAAACAAATATATAAACTTCATGAGGGAAGGGACATGTGTTTCTCACTATTGGAAAAACTTATCCAACACTTGAAAATAAGCAAAAGAAATTAGTGGGTGTTATTGCAGTTTTAGTACCAGGCACTGTCTAGAGCAGAGACCAGCAAACTTCTTCTGTAAAGGACCATTCAATAAATACTTAGGTTTTAGGCCAAAAAAAGCAAAATTGAGGTTGTTGTATAGGTACTGGTATAACAAGAGAGAAAACAAATTTCCACAATTTTTTAATTAGTAACATTCAAAATAAACCAATAGTAATTGAATACAAGTTTTTGGTGCAATAGGTCTACTAAAAAGAAGGATGAAATTCTTTGGGGGAATATGCATTTTGCTTAGTTGGGGTTTAATTATTATTATAATCAATTGCAAATGTTCAATTACTAATGTTGATCTATAATGACATTTTATGAATCTCATCTGTCTTTTCTTACAGATAACTACTGTTAAATACTGCTATCAGTCCATGAGCATGTGATTCAATTGAACATATTCATTGCTTGGAAAGCATTTATAGAATTCAATTAGATTCTCCTCTTGATATTTGCTTAATTTTTTAAATGAAATTTTTATTTTTAAAGTAATTGTGGGGAGCCTGGGTCACTCAGTCAGTTAAGCATCTGCCTTCGGCTCAGGTGATGGACCAGGATCCTGGGACTGAGTCCCTGCTCAGCAGAGAGACTGCTTCTCCCTCTCCCTTTGCCTGCCATTCCCCCTGCTTGTTTGTGTTCTGTCAACTAAATACATAAAATCTTTTTTTAAATCTCTTAAAAATAATAAATAATAAATAATCTCTATGCCCAATGTAGGGCTCAAACTCACAACTCTGAGATCAAGAGACACATGCTACACCAGCCAGGCACCCCTGCCCAATTTTTGCTCAAAAAATCATAATAAAACATTACCAATACTGGGCGCCTGGGTGGCTCAGTTGGTTAAGCGACTGCCTTCGGCTCAGGTCATGATCCTGGAGTCCCTGGATCGAGTCCCACATCGGGCTCCCTGCTCAGCGAGAAGCCTGCTTCTCCCTCTAACCCTCCCCCCTCTCATGTACTCTCTCTCTCTCTCTCATTCTCGCTCTCTCAAATAAATAAATAAATCTTAAAAAAAAAAACATTACCAATACTAAGCCATCAAATTGCTGTGTAGTGGGGCAAATCAAGATATTCAGCTTCTATTTCTCACAAAACAAAAACCAAAAAACAAAACAAAAAAGCCATAGAACTGATGATGCTTGTGTTTGAGAGCAAATGAAGTCAACTATTGACACTAGTAGTTTAATAACACATGATAAATTCACATATTTTCTACAAAGTACTTTCTGCAGTGAATAATCACACACTTTTTAAAAAGATTTATTTATTCGAATGTGCATGCGTGCACACACACACCCCCACACAAGCATGGGGGTAGGGGCAGAGGGATAGAGTCTTCAAGTAGACTCCCCACTGAGCATGGAGCCCAATGTAGCTGGATTTCATGACCCATAGATCATGGCCTGAGCCGAAACCAAGAGTTCAATGCTCAACCGAGCCACCCAGGCACCCCATGAATAACTGTACACTTTAAATACATTCATTTTCACAAGGCTTATAAATTTGTTGAAATAAACCTTTTTTCTGCTCCACATATATTTTTGCCACCACCAGTTGTGACACAGTTTAGCACATTCCACTTCAGTTTGTGCTGAATTAGTGTTTTCTCAACTTCCTTGAAAACATTTTTACCTGTAATTGTTTCATGCAGACTATTCATCGAGGCTAATTCTTTAGTGACTTCAAATTCAGCATTGACTTCTCAAAAAAACAACAACTAAACAGTATTGTCAACTGTGGACTCATCAGGAGCTAAGGAAAACTACTTAAAATAATTTGCTTTGGGGTGCCTGGGTGGCTCAGTGGTTAAGCGACTGCCTTCGGCTCAGGTCATGATCCTGGAGTCCCGGGATCGAGTCCCGCATCGGGCTCCCTGCTCGGCAGGGAGTCTGCTTCTCCCTCTGACCCTCCCCCCTCTCGTGCTCTCTATCTCTCATTCTCTCTCTCTCTCTCTCTCAAATAAATAAAAAAAAATAATAATTTGCTTTGGTTTTTTTGTTTTGTTAATCTCTACGCCCAATGTGGGGCTTGAACTCACAACTCTGAGATCAAGAGTCATGTGCTGGGGCGCCTGGGTGGCTCAGTCAGTTAAGCGTCTGCCTTCAGCTCAGGTTATGATCCCAGGGTCCTGGGATCAAACCCCGTACCCAGCTCCTTGCTCAGCAGGGAGTCTGCTTGTCCCTCTCCCCCTGCCATTCCCCCCTGCTTGTGCTCACACTCTCTCTCTCAAATAAATAAATAAATAAATAAATAAATAAATAAATAAAATCTTAAAAAAAAAAAAAGAGTCATGTGCTCTTCCAACTGAGCCAGGCAGGTGCCCCTAAAAATAAAATCTTTATGGAAAAAAAGATATTCTTAAATTTTAAATTCTTAAATCTACCAAAAGTAGACTACAATGCATGATCACATAAAATGAATTTCACTTCTAAACATCACAAACAATAGAATACAGAAAGTCCAAAGATGGATATTATAGGAAGTGTAAAAAAGATATTTGCTTAAAAAAAACAAAAAAAGTTTTTAAATTGATTTCTCCCCTAAAGTCCAAATAATTGTGGTCTAGGTAACCATCAGAGTAAAGGCTTTATATGCTCCTTCCTTTGATAAGAATAAGTTTATGCAGGGGTGGTTCAGTCGGTTAAGCATCTGACTCTTGATTTTGGCTCAGGTCATGATCTCAGGGTCCTGAGATGGAGCCCTGTGTCAGGCTCTGTGCTGGGTGTGGAGCCTGCTGAAGATTCTCCCTCTCCTGCTGCCCCTTTATTCCCACTCCGCATCCCCGCACTCTCTCTCTTTCGAAAAAAAAAAAATTCATGCAGAACTGTATATCCAAGTGTGTGTGCAAGACACACTCATATGCATCACAAATACAAGCACATATACCCACAGGGACAGACACACAGCTGAGTTTTTATTGTTCTAGGCACTTCATATTTACCTTAAGTCTGCCATCTTCCCATTACATTTAATGAATTTCTTCTTTGGAGGCAAGACATTTTCTTCAAAGTAGCCTAGTTGACAACATTATCTGCTGGGAAGTATTGGGCCACCATGAAGGAAGACCCCTCACTTGCAGGTGTCTGCCCCCTTCCCATCTTCTTTGTATTCTTCCACACCATGGCTGTGAAGTGTCCTGGAGGTGAAATCAGGCTGCTGGAAGTTGTAGTTCTTGATTTCACTGTACCATCTATCAGCCATCTCCTTTCCTGTCTGATCACAGGAGGCCCATGCCAGGTTCTCTCCAAACTGGCCATGACTGGACTCTGGGCTGGGTTTAAGCATCCTTGGGCTGGCTAGGACTTCTGAATAATGCTGAGCCTCCTGGTTGGTTTTCTTGCAGAGCTTTAGTGCAGGGGGATGCCATACTGGTACTGGCACTTGTTGTAGGTCTTCAGGACCCCATTATTAAACTGTTTGGAAGCTGACTTGCCCATGGCCCACTGAGTGCTCTCCCCAGCTCCCACTACTGCTGTGCTGTGCTCTCTTGCCTGGTCCTAGGTTGCTGGAGATCAATTCCTATCTTTATGAACCTGGACAGATGGGCAAATCCAGGTAACTAGAGGAAGTCAACCCTACTGGCAAAAAGAGAACAGTTAGTATTTCCAAGAGCCAAAATACACACAGGGCCAGGAAAATGAGTAGAGGTTTGGGAGTTGGGGGGTTAGTTAGGGATGTGGTAGAGAAAAGTAACTCAGAAATAACAAAAAGCCCTGCCCAGTGGACAAGACACCATGAAAAGCTCTATGGCATAGACCAAGGCCTGCCCACATCCCCAACACATATACACACAAGATCTAGGGCCCCCTTGCTCCTTAATCTACTGTTACTGAGGCTCATTTTCCTCCTCAAATTAGATAATATAGACATAAAGTAGAGCCCCAAGTCTCTGTGTACAGCCCATTTTTTCCTTCACAAACCCTAACCTTGCTCACAGATATTTGCTATATATATATATATATATATATATATATATATATGTCAATAGATTCCAAATCTGTATCTTTAGTTCAGACTGTTCTCATCACCTTCAGACCCATATGTCCAATAACCTGCTACATTTCTCTACCTGAAGACTATTCTGGTACCTCAAACTCAACATGTAAAAAGTTAAAACCATTGAAATATGTCAAAATATATATTCAACTTGTTGACCCACAAATTCCTCTTGGCAAAATAAAATCTCCCTCAATGTTTTGTTTTAAAAGATCAGTTTGCTGGGGCGCCTGGGTGGCTCAGTTGTTAAGCATCTGCCTTTGGCTCAGGTTGTGATTCCAGGGTCCTGGGATTGAGCCCCGCATCTGGCTCCCTGCTCCGCGGGAAGCCTGCTTTTCTCTCTCTCAGTCCCCCTGCCTGTGTTCCCTCTCTCACTGTGTCTCTGTCAAATAAATAAATAAATAAAACCTTTAAAAATTAAAAAAAATAAATAAAATAAAAATAAAAGATCAGTGTGCTTAGAGTCACCAAATTATAATTTTTCCTTTGGGCCTAAAGTGAAAAGATTCCCATGAAGTCCTACAACCTCTCTATTAAATAAAGGAAAGTTGGGCGCCTGGGTGGCTCAGATGGTTAAGCGTCTGCCTTCGGCTCAGGTCATGATCCCAGGGTCCTGGGATCGAGTCCCGCATCGGGCTCCCTGCTCCTTGGGAGACTGCTTCTCCCTCTGCTTCTCTCTCTCTCCCCCTCTGTCTCTCATGAATAAATAAATAAAATCTTTAAAAAATAAAAAAATAAAAAAAAAATAAAGGAAAGTTAACATTTATAACAGCAAAAAAATAGAAACAATCTAAATGTCTTCTCTGTAGATTTAACACAATGCTAATGAAAATCCTAGTAGGTAGGTTTGTATGTGTGTGTGAGTGTATGAAAAGTGATAAGCTGATCTTAAAATTTATATAGAGGGGCGCCAGGGGCTCAGTCTGTAAAGCATATAGCTCTTGATCTCAGGCTCATGACTTTGGCCCTACACTGGGTATAGAGTTTCCTGAAAAAATTTTTTGTATGGAAATGAAACGGCCAAGAATAATATAATCTTACAATCTTAAAGTTCAAGGACATGGACTACCAGATATCAACATTTATTACAATATTATAGCAATGAAGAACACTTGTGATGAGCACTTGCTTTATGAAAAAGGAGACACTGTAGAGCAGTGGGGGTAAAGATTGTTTTGTTGACAAAAATCATCCACAACTTGGAAATGCTGCAAAGAAAAGGCAATAGGGCTAGCCAAAGATGAATTATCAAGGCAATATACTTGTAGTTAATTCATTCTTTATTTATTATTGATTAAAGGCTAAAACTCTGTGAAGTCATGTGTTAACTTATAGATTTTTGTCTGGTAATGATGTAAAGGATTTCTGATTAGTAGAAAAGGCTATAGGGGCACCTGCCTGGCTCAGTCAGAAGAGCATGCAACTCTTGATCTTGGGGTCCATCGTGAGTTTGAGCCCTATGCTGGGTGTAGAGAGTACTGAAATAAATAAAGAAACTTAAAAAAAAAAAAAAAAGAAGGGGCGCCTGGGTGGCTCAGTCAGTTAAGCATCCAAGTTTTGATTTTGGCTCAGGTCATGATCTCAGGGTCATAAAATTGAGCCCCACATCAGGCTCCATGCTCACTAGGGAGTCTGCTTCTTTCCCTCTCTCTCCCTCTCCCTCTGCCCCTCCCCCCAGTCGTGCTTGCATGCTGTGTGTGTGTAAAATAAATAAATAAATCTTTAAAAAAAAAAAAGAAAAGAAAAAGTTATGGTGTTATTATCCTGTAGACATTAACCAGTTTTAACTAACTTTTATCTAACATTTTTTCAAATGCCTATAAATACCTGTGATGGTTAATTTTATGTGTCTGCTTGACAAGGTGCCCAAATATTTGGTCAAACATTATTCTGAGGGGATGTTTCTGGATGAGATTAGCATTTGAATAGACCAAGTAAAGCAGATTGCTCTTCCTAATGTGGGTGGGCCTTGTCCAGTCAGCTGAAGCCCTCACTAAAACAAAAAGGCTGAGTAGGAGAAAATTTCTCCGGGTGCCTGGCTGGCTTAGTCTATAGAGCATGTGACTTTTGATCTCAGGGTTGTGATTTTGAGCTCCATGTTGGGTGTAGAGATTACTTAAAAATAAAATCTTTTAAAAAGAGAGAGACAAGGGGCGCCTGGGTGGCTCAGTCGGTTAAGCGGCTGCCTTCGGCTCAGGTCATGATCCCGGGGTCCTGGGATCGAGTCCCGCATCGGGCTCCCTGCTCGGCAGAGAGCCTGCTTCTCCCTCTCCCTCTGTCTGCCGCTCTGCCTACTTGTGCTCTCTCTCTCTCTCTCTCTGTTAAATAAATAAATAAAAATCTTTAAAAAAAAGAGAGAGAGACAATTTCTCTCTGACTGGCCAGTTCTTTGAACTGGAACATTGGTCCTTTATCCTGCCTTTAGACTCAAACTGAAACATCAGCTCTTCCTGGGTCTTGAGACTGCTGGCTTTCAGACTGGAGCCACGTTGTCAGCTTTTTATCAGGCCTTTGGACTGGCACTGGAACTATACCATCACCTCTTCTGGGTCTCCAGTTTGCCAACTAAAGATCTTGGGACTTGTTAGCCTCCATAATCCTGTGAGCCAATTCCCACTTAATAAAATTTCTCTATCTCTATCCCTATCTATGTGTGTGTGTATGCATATATATGCACATATATAAACACATGTATATATACATACACATATATTTGTACATATATGCATATATATATATATAAACATATCACCCCCCACCACAACTCCAATACAATACCTAACTTCCTTGAATGCCCATTGAACATGCTTTACCATCCTCCTTATTCCCTCAATAATGAGTTAAATGAATCTGTCATATTTTCTTTCTGTATTCTTATAAGAATCTTGCTTTTAACTTTTTAGAAATTGTACTTTGACAATGTTTTCAACATAAAGTGCTGGATCAATTCCATAACCATATGGGAAAAAAAATGAATCTTGACTCCTACCTCACACCATATACAAAATCTATTGCAGATGACTTATAAAAGGTAAAATAATAAAGCTTCTAGACAATGACATAAGAGAATATATTCATTAGCTTGAGATAGGCAAAGACTTCTTTTTTTTTTTTAAGGTGGTTTTATTAAAGCACAGGTACAGGATCCGTGGGCTGGAAGCACTGCTAGGCAAAAACTTCTTAAACAGGCATAAAATGCATTATCCACAAACAATGAAATAAATTGGATTATATTAAAGTTAAGAACTTCTGTTCAGGGGCGCCTGGGTGGCTCAGTCGTTGGGCGTCTGCCTTCGGCTCAGGTCATGATCCCAGGGTCCTGGGATTGAGCCCTGCATCAGGCTCCCTGCTCAGCGGGAAGCCTGCTTCTCCCTCTCCCACTCTCCCTGCATGTGTTCTCTCTCTTGCTGTGTCTCTCTCTGTCAAATAAATAAATAAAATCTTTTAAAATATTAAAAAAAAGAACTTCTGTCCATTGAAAAACACCACTTAGAAAATAAAAAAAGCAAGCTACAGAGTGGGAAAAGGTAATTGTAATAGATTTCCCTAACAAAAGAATCATATCCAGAATATACAAAGAGCTCCTACAAATAGAAAAAAGACAACCAAATAGAAAAATAGGCCAAGGACTTGACCAGCCAAATCACAAAAGATAACCAATAGACATATAGAGAGTTGTCCAAATTTACTAGATATCAGGGAAATGCAAACTAAGGCCACAGTGAGATACCACTGCATATATACTAGAATAGCTGAAATTAAAAAGACTGAGAACATCAAGAGTTGGCAAGAAAGTGGAGAAACTAGACTTCTTATGTATTGTGGGAATGTGAACTGTTACAATCTCTTTGGAAAAAAATATTGGCAATATCTACTGAAGCTGAACATACACACGCCCTATTACTCAGCAGTTCTACTTCTAAGTATATATCCAATAGAAATACATGTACATCAGTCAAATTTATTTTTAAAAATGTAGAGGAAAAATAAATACCTGTTTGGAATAGTGGTTACTTCTGGGGAGAGAAAATGAGGAGCAAGCCAGAGAATGGAATGAGATCAAGAAGGAGTATATAAAAGCTCAACTTATCTGAAATATTAATTTCTTTAAGAGAGAATTTGAAGCAAATGTAAAATATTAAGATGTGATAAAGCTGTGTGAGAAAGGGACGCCTGGGTGGCTCAGTTGGTTGGGCGACTGCCTTCAGCTCAGGCCATGATCCTGGAGTCCCGGGATCGAGTCCCACATTGGGCTCCCTGTTTGGCAGAGAGTCTGCTTCTTCCTCTGACCCTCTTCCCTCTCGTGCTCTCTATCTCTCATTCTCTCTCTCTCTCGAATAAATAAATAAAATCTTAAAAAAAAAAAGCTGTGTGAGAAGAATGTGGATGTTTGTCATAGTATTCTTTATAACTTTCTCTGTGCTTAAAGTATTTCATAAAGAAATCTTCTTTATTGGGCACCTGGGTGGCTCAGTTGGTTAAGTGACTGCCTTAGGCTCAGGTCATGATCCTGGAGTCCCAAGATCGAGTCCCACATCGGGCTCCCTGCTCAGCGGGGAGTCTGCTTCTCCCTCTGACCCTCTTCCCTCTTGTGCTCTCTATCTCTCATTCTCTCTCTCTCAAATAAATAAATAAAATCTTTAAAAAAAAAGAAATCTTCTTTATTTATTTTCTTTAATTTTATTATTATTATTATTTTTAAAGATTTATTTATTTATTTGAGAGAGAGAATGAGATAGAGAGAGAGAGAGAGAGAGCATGAGGGGGGGAGGGTCAGAGGGGGAAGCAGACTCCCTGCTGAGCAGGGAGCCTGATGCGGGACTCGATCCAGGGACTCCAGGATCATGACCTGAGCCGAAGGCAGTCACTTAACCAACTGAGCCACCCAGGCGCCCAATTTTATTATTTTTTTAATGTAAGCTCTACACCCAGTGTTGGGCTCCAATTCCCAACCCTGAGATCAAGAGTCACATGCTCTACCAACTGAACCATCCAGGGGTCCGGCATAAAGAAATTTTTTTAAATCTTGTAGAATACTCAGAGAATGTTTAAGAACCATTGATTTAAAATAAAAACCTGTAATATGAATAAACAGTATAATGCCAATATTGTGTATATAAACATACTACATACACACATAGATTGATATGATGTGATAAAACTGGCACTTTTTTTTTTAACTTTTTTATGTTAGTCACCATACATCACTAGTTTTTGATGTGGTGATCCATGATTCTTTGTTTTTGGCCCCCCCCCTTTTTTTTTTTGGGGGGCAGCAAAGCAAGATTTATTGAGTGATAGCCAGGTTATAGTACAAAGCTCCTGAGGAGGGAAGGGACCCCAGGGGTTTGCCACTGGAGTTTCTAAATCTAGGGGTTTTACAGGCTGTTTTAATCTGATTAACCCTCCTTGCACCTGTCATCCAATCAGGTTTTTGTCAGGTTTTTTGATGTTTTTTATCACATGGGAAAGGGTGGAGGGCTCCTTCCAAGATCGTGTAAAATCCTTTTAAGGACAGTTTCCTCTTAGGGTGGGGGGCGGGGTGGCCTTGTTTCTGCTTGCCTGCCTTCCAACTATCCTTCATCATTCCCTCCTCTGAAGAGGTAACCCTACCTGCTGTTAGGGAAAAAGGGTGAAGAGCAATGGTAGCTACTTCCTACTGGTCAGGGGCTTTGGATGGGGCAGCAGTCAGGTGAAACTGGCACTTTAACTCAGGAGTCTTCCTTCCTGGAACCCATAACCTCAGGCTAATCATGAGAAACACATCAGACAAATCCCACTGAAAGACATTCTATAAAATATCTGATAATAAAACCATCAAGGTCATCAAAAACAAGGGGGTCTGAGAAAATGTCACAGCCAAGTGAAGTTTAAGGAGACATGACAACTAAATGTAATTTGCTATCCTGGATGGGATCCTGGAACAGAAAAAGAGCATAAGGAAAAACTAAGGAAATTTGAATAATGTATGGACTTTAATTAATGATAATGTATCAATATTAGTTAATTAATTATAACAGATGAACCATGCTAATTTAAATGTTAATAAGAGGGCGCCTGGGTGGCTCAGTCGGTTAAGCGACTGCCTTCGGCTCAGGTCATGATCCTGGAGTCCCGGAATCGAGTCCCACATCAGGCTCCCTGCTCGGCAGGGAGTCTGCTTCTCCCTCTGACCCTCTTCCCTCTCGTGCTCTCTATCTCTCATTCTCTCTCTCTCAAATAAATAAATAAAATCTTTAAAAAAAATAAATGTTAATAAGAAGGGAAATTGGGTGGGGTATATGGGAACTCTGAATTGCCTTCATTAATTTTCTATAAATCTAAAATTGTTCTAAAATCAATTAAGTTTATTTTTTTTTAAGTCAAGTAATTTAGCCAAATTCATACAGGTAGTAAATACCTAATACCCAAAGTTCAGAGGCCAACACAAATGACTACAAACCCTATGCTTTTTCGACTACCCAAAACCCTTCCAACTTTACTGTCTGTAGAATTATCTAGGTATTTGTATGACGACCTAAACAAGTTCCTTGAGGATAGAGAAAAAAACTTTTTTTCTTTGCATACAATTGGTATTCAGTAAACCAGCTTAAATTAACTACTCAGAGAGAAGTCCCAGAAACCTAAAGAATCTGCGACTTTCAGAGAACTTTTCAGGTTTGACCCGCAATCTATACGGCCAGCTCTATAGAGAGGCCCGATAGGCCCTGGGCTCAGGGCCCTTCAGTTCTGCAAGGGTCCTGTGCTGCCATCTAGAGGTAGCTGGTAAGCCGTGGACTCCCCCCCCGCCCCCGCCCCGGGCCCCGCTATATCTCGGGAACTAGTAGGGCAAGTGTAAATTGGAGAGAAGACTCAAGCTCTAATTAAATTACAGAACATATGTAACTGTCACATAGTTCACTTGACACTTGTACAAAGCAAAGGCCCTACTTCTCTCTTCTAACTTCGTATTAACACTTAGGCTCCTAAAATTCACAGAATTCCTTGCTGACCCACCTTCCACCGGTACAGATCTGGCTGTTACTGCCCATCTCCCAGAACTCAGATTCTCCCGCACAGCCTAGCCTGCAGACATTTGCTCAACCTCACAGACTTGAGACCCCACCAACCAGATTCTCCCCATCTTCACAGACCCCTGAGACTCCTTGCACTACCTTGCAAAACCCACAGACTTCCCCCATTAAGGCAAATGCGCGCGCTAACCCAGACGTCCCCAGAAAAAGGCCCAAGCTCCGCAGGCAGCTCACACTAAGGCGAAAACCCGGGAGAGCCCCAGTCAGGCTCGGTGCCCTCAGGCTAGCGCTTTGAATCCAGCTCCGGCTCCCCCACCCCCAGCCGGATGGGGTCAGCCTAGGCCTGCACCCTGCGGGCCAAGGCCCCGCCCTCTAGACCTGTCATCACAGAAGCCGCACGTGGCCGGGGTGGGACCTCAGGCGACCTGCAGCCAGCACTTATTTGTCTCCTCCGCCATCCATTGGGGCCACCGCCGCCAATCAGAGCCAGCGGATCCGGGCTGGAGCGCTAGCGCCCGGGTGAGGCGAGCGGAGAAGGGGCGGGGGTTAGGAGAGTCTCTGAGACCTACCGGGGCTCGCGGTGCAAGAGGGCCTGGCCTGGGTTCTGCCAGGCTGGAATCCGAGGGGCGGGTCCCAGCGAAAGGCGGAGAGACCAGTAGAGGGCGGGGATCGGGGAAGGGTCTAGGGACAAGCGGATGTTCCTGGGGAGACGCAAAGAAGACGAGAAGGGGCGGAGCCATATGGGGCGGGGCCTGTGTTACAGGGGAGGAGCCAAAGGAATTAAAGAAACTAGGAAAGGGGACGAGCCCCAAGAAGGTGGGAGGTGGGACAAGGGAGGGGGTGGGCCTGGGCGTTGCGGGGGCGGGGCTCGGACAGAAGGGGTGAGGTTTGCAGGCCGAGGCTGCTGCTAGGGCTTCTCTGTAACTGCCCCAACCCACTACCTCCTCAGGTGCAACGGGACTCACGGAACTACAGGTGTGGGGTGGGGTGCGCGTGGAAGAGGGGACAAGGATGGGGATGCGCTTGGGCAAACAGGAGGTGGGGGGCACGTTAGAGAAGGAGAGAACCTGAGGACTGCTGTGGGGGGGAGGAAGACAGAGTTGGGGGAGGACTTGGGGGCTCAGTGTGCGGGTAAGCAGGTGCATTTTTCAGGGGCCCTTGTGGGGGAGAGACAGGAGTGCTTTGCGGAGGTTAAAGGTACAGTGTGAGGGGGCTAGGTCGCTGTCTGATGTGGAGGGTTGGAGGCTGGCTGTACTTGAGGGGGAGGGGATCTAAAGTTGCTCAGGGGGAAGCAGGTGCTGTATGATGGAGAGCTGGTGGTCCAGAGTGTGGGAGAGACGGAAGGACAGAGGGACTGTGTACAAAAAGAAGGGAGGGGGTTATGGGCACTGTTTGAGGGGAAGGGGTTGTAGGCCCCAATTGAGGGGGGAAGAACCCCTAGTCCTTTGAGAAAGTCTTGGGGCTTTGTAGAGACTCAGGAAAAGGCTTGTGTACTGTGTTCTAGGAATGGCATGATGAAATTGGTGGGGTAAAGAAGCCAGTCTGTAGTGCTTCTGGCTCCTTGGCTCTTAATAGCACCTTCAGGCCTGATCACTCTTAGGGTGGATCAGGCCCCACTTGCTACTAGGTCTTCTGTGACTGACTCCTCAGTCGGCTTTGGATCTGTCTGGCTGAGACTGGAGTTTGTCCCCCCAGCTGGTGTTCCTGTTAACCCCCATTCTAGTTCCTGTTCCTCCCAGAAGCCTGCCTTGGTCCCTGTCTTCCCCCTCCCCCACTTTGCCCTGCCCTATGCTCTGGGTGTGCTCATTTCCCACTTCCTTCCTCGCCCTGGGGCCTGGCCTGGGACTTGCCCGTTTAGGAGCTGTGCCCTGCCCGGAACTTTGTGCTCAATGGCCACAGACCCTAGTTACCAGCTGCAAGGCCCAGACCTCACCCCACTCCTACCAAGATCTCTCCCAATAGCCCCCACAAGTGACTGGCCACTACTTTTTTACCACTTGCCACAAACTTATTTTCCCCACCCTTTTCCTTCTTCGGGGTGGGGAATCCTAGGACCCTAAAAAATGGGCTTCTGTGGGAAGGGTGAAAATTACTGAGTCTTTGATGTATGTTTTGAAAGATGGGCTCCTATGGCAGGCCGAACTCCAGAAAGGTTATGAGGCTCCAGCCTCAGCTGGAAGAGGAAGAGAGAATGGCTCCCACTCTCCTGGCTTGGAAGCTGATGGTCAGAACGGAGACTAGGGCCTGGTCCTCCAGAGAGCTCCTTAGGTTCCCTGAGGGGACTTGATGTAGTGCCAAAGTTCTATTTGCCCCTGGGCTAGTTGGGAGGGTGAAAAAGTCCTGCCTTCCACACAGTGGCTGGATGAGTGTGACAATGTTACTGAAAGGGGCCCCTAGCCAACCTTCTTCTAGCTGTGACTGGCTGGGGAGGGAGGGGGTGCTGGGGCCAGACAAAGCGGTGGGGTAGGGTGGGGTAAGGGAGGGCTGGCTGAAGCCTTTTGAGGAGGAGCTGATTGCTATGGCAACACAGCTTCCCAGACTGTCTCTCAGAGAGGCGGGCCTAGGGCAAACACTCCAGCTTCCTCAGGACTGAGGCATTTGTGTGAGCGGGTGGGGCGTGAAGAGAAAGGGCATCAATTTGCTGAGCTGAGGCTGGAATATATAGCCTCTCTGCTTCAATACAAGTGCGAGGGCATTCAGACATTTGGGTCCATCCTCTGAAAATGGATTTGAGCGAACAATAGCTATTAGAATCATAGCAATATAAGGCCAGAGTTGCAGAGGCCCTCAGTGGCCATCATCTATGCGCTTGGGCAAACAGGAGGTGGGGGGCACGTTACAGAGTTGAAAATTTACAGCCAAACCCCTCATCTTACAGAGTTGAAAATTTACAGCCAAAGAGATTTTGACTTTCTCTAGGTCTCACTCACAGTGAAATAGCAGGAATTAGGACCCAGGTCTTCAGATTGCTGTTCACTCAGCCCAGGGCTCATCATTTCTTTCAGCCAATGTTTATTGAGTGCATATTATGTGCCAGGCACTGATGTTGATTCTGGGAATACTAGCGTGAACAAAACAATATTGCTGCACTCAAAGAGCTTCCATTCTAATGGGAGAAAGAAATGTGTGCGTGTGTGTGTGTGTGTGTGTGTGTGTGTGTGTGTGTGGCAGAGAGAGGCCAGGTGGTGATAACTGCTATGAAAAAAATAAAGCAGGGTAAGAGTTTGGGGCAGCTAGGTAAGGCCTCCTGATTGTACCATGCTGCTTTCCTAGGGCACACGGAGGCCTAGAACATCTTTGATCCTTCCTACTGAACTATTGCCCGCCTGACCTTTGCAAGTAACTAAGACCTGGGCCTATGCTAGTGGCAGTAAAACAGAACTTAATGCCTGTTCTGTGATGTCACCAAGGGACTATTAATTTCCTATAGTGTTCTGTGTCTATTTGTCCTCCCAATAAGCTTTTACTAAGGCAAGTAGGTTCTTACTTTGGTACTTTGCCATTTTGTTCAGGATTTTGAAAATTTCCTGAATCCTGTTCCTTACCATTAGGGAACCAATGAAGAAGTCAGTCCATGGCAACTGGGTTCTTTTTCAGGGTTTTTTCTCCTGGTCTGAGGTGAGGAGAAGGGAGCCTAGGGGAAGGGTTACTTAGGTTTTCTTCCTAAGTCTAGGGCACAAGGAGGAAGTAGGGGGAGGGGAGCCTTTTTTTTTTTTTTTACTCTCCACTGACAATCTCAGGGCCCTTGGGGCCTACAGCACAGGCAAGGTAGGAACAAGGACCTTGGGCCTTCTGTGGGCTCTGAACTATGAAAGAATGGACTCCCCCTTTTCTGGAGACACAACCAGGGAGCCTACCCTGGCTGATGCCAGTTCTCCAGGCATCAGTTTGAGTCTTCCCTCTTTGTTTCTTGTTGTTGTTGTTGTTGTTTTAAGATTTTATTTTTAAGTAATCCCTACACTCAACATGGGGTTTGAACGCACAACCCCAAGATCAAGAGTCGTGCACTCCGCTGACTGAGCCAGGCTGGTGCCCTGAGTCTTCCCTCTTTTGACTCCGGTGTTTGCTTGCTTCTGTGGAAGACTGACAGAAAAAGCTTCTTAAGTTTGGAAACTGACTTGTCAACAAGTGCAGAGGGAAAGTTAGTCAGGGCTACGTATTTTCTTAGCTTGCCCCTAAAGTAGCCCCTCTAAAAAGTATCTTTTAATGCCCCATCCTTGCAGAGGTTTACATCCTGGCCATTTAAAGAATAAGAGGACAAGATTTAAGAATGACGATTCTGCTGCCACTTAATTTGGCTGATTCTGGCCTGAGCCTGGATTCGAGTGACTCAGGGAGAGGGTGGGGAGTTTCGAGAGAGATGTGAGTCATGGGAGTGAGCTCCATCGCAAGAGTTGGGCACATCTCCCCACTAATGGCAGAAGCCTTCCTATCCCACTTCCCCTGGGTGGTCTGTCTCCTATGAAGAGAGCGCACTGGTAGAAGGGATGAAGCAGCCTAATCTCAGAATGGTAGTTCAGAGACACAAAAAAGGGTGTGTAGGTCCCTGAATTAAAATGTATCCCCATCTCAGGAGTCCTTGGGGCCCTCTAATAAAGGCAAAAGAATATCAATATAGAGTAAGAAAAGGAAGAATACCATTTCTCAATGGAAGGAGATAAGGTCCCACTGCTGGACTATTTCATCTGCTCTGGCATGAAGGAAGCTTTCTAGACTTCAACAGTTCTCTGGTCTCTGAAGCTCTCTTGCAAGGAAGGGAGAGATGGGAGTGGGGATATTTGGGGTTTGGTGTGGGAAGAGCAGCCTGACTTTGGAGATTGTCGAACTGTGCCTATGAAAGCCCTAGGGCGTCCTATTAAACACCCTCGGAAGAGGAAGGGTGGAGGTGAGAAGTGGGAGGCCTAAGCCTTTGAAAGGGTTAAATGGCAGGGCAGGGAGCTCCTTTGGATTCCGGCAGATGAGGGGTTAAGAAGATGGGCGGGGTGGTCCCAGGTAGGCCTGCCCCCTTGTGGACCAATGGGCGTGCGTCTCCTGGAGGGGGCGTGGCTCACACTTGAGGTCGTGGAGAGGCTGGACTCCTATGGGCCAATCAGCATGATCGCTGCCCATGGAGGGCGTGGTCTCAGGGGGGCGTGGCGGCCGCGTTCGCTGCGGCGGGGGTGTTGGGGCATTGGGCGGGGCGGGCGGCCCCATCAGCTGGTAGGAAATGGCCTGTGAGTCAGAGGGGCAGCGGAGTCGGCAGCGCGGAGCCGGGGCGGCCACGGGGAGGGACAGTCGCGGGGAGGGGTGCGGCAGTGGCTGGGGGGCTGCGGGCTCCAGAGCCCGCTAGTGTTGCACACGAAGCTGAACAGAGAACAGCCTAGCAAAGCAGGGCTCTGCCTGAGCCACCCTTTGTCTGGGTTGGGGGCCCGTGGCGGGGAGGACCCGGGATTCGAGGGGAGGGACCGGGACGGGACGGAAGGGCCCGGAGCAGCGGCCGCCGCGGCGGAGCCAGTTTAAGAGCGGGGTGAGTGTGTGCTAGGGGGAAAGAACAAATTTCCGAAGCTCCAGTAGGGAATGGGGCCTGTCCCAGGCTCTGGGGAGGAGAGGGGTAAGAATGGACCTGGGAGACCAAGCAGGGGGTGGGGGAATCGTCCAGAACAAGGAGTCTAGGAGAAGGCACGGTGAGTCTGCCAGGCTCCGTTTGGAGGAGGTCCTGACATCTGCTCCCTCTCCACTGAAGGTAGAGGGTTTTAGGCCAGCGGTCAAGGGGTTGGTGAGAGAGCAGAGGGTTGACCTTCGTACTCACAGTGGTGGTCTATGGGAATAGCCCCCCTAGCTTGTGTGGACATGTATTGGGACAAAATGCAGAGCAGCTGGCAGTTCTCTCTGAACAGGATGAGGGTAAAAAGCACATGGAGAGGAATTTTCCTTCCTGTCACCCTCCTTCATCAGTGTAGAAATGGATATCTTTAATACTGAAGGGAAGGGAAGAGTGAGCCTGGGAGCTTGTACCTATACCAACACCCACCTACCCCACCTCCCAGGCCTAGCAGGTGTCTGAGGTACAGAACCCATGGTATTCTGGGACTTGTTGTTTTTGCTGGCCTTGCTCCCTGGGCATGTTGGGAACTGTAGTCCTTGCCAGCCACAGCCTGGCACAGCTGTTTAACGCCAGCTGCTGCCCACCCCCTGCACAGAGTGAGTTTGGCCTACCCTGCCCCCCTCTTCCACAGTCCTGCCCCATGAGTCAGCTTGAAGCCATGGTCTAGAGCCCGACAGGCTGGGTAGCAGGGAAGTGAGTCTTAGAGCTTCTCATTGACAAAGCAGGAACTGAGAGGGCTTGGGATAATGAGCAGATGCCAGGCATGCTGGGGTCAGGTAGGGCATCATGTCATCACCTGGCTTCCCCAGGGCAAGGATTCAAGAGGCCAACTTGGGTGACCAGGGGCTGGAGTGCTAAGCAAAAGGCCCTTTCTGAACCTGTATGGCTTGGGTAGAGGAAAGGAGAGGTACAGATGAATACATGTTGTACCTCTGACAATGCTATCATTGGAGTTCTGCCCTTTCCAGATACCCCACCCACCACAGGGAACCAGAATTTTCTTAGGAGTCTCACTTCCAATGAGAATGTGGTGAAATAGGGTAGTTTTGGGTACATTGATGGGAATTTGGTGTAGGAAAGCTTTTCAGTCTCTGGGGTACAACTCTCTCCCTTTCTCCCTGCCTCCCACTTCACCTCTGTTGTTGCTGACTCTCTCTATACAAGTAATCTCTCTGTTTCTCTCATTCTGGGAATTTTTCTCTGCAGTGCCAGGACTGATGCTGAGATCTCTAGGGCTTCCATTCTTTTTTTGAGCCCCACTATGTGCTTAATCCCTATACTTGGAGTTTGGTGGAGGAGCAGAGCACAGACCTATCCTCAAGAACCCCGTGGTGTGTCTAAGAGATTTTTTTTTTAACATTTATTTATTTATTTTAGAGATCAAGAGAGCCCAAGTGGGAGGGGTAGAGGGAGAGGGAGAGAGAATCTCAAGCAGACTCCACACAGCACGGGGCTCCATCTCATGACACTGAGATCACGACCTGAGCCGAAACCAAGAGTAAGACGCTTAACTGACTGGGCCACCCAGGCACTCCTGTCTAGGAGATTTCTTACCTACAAGAGCAAGCAAAACTGTCACTGGGTTACAGTAGATAGTGACATTACCTTAGGTGGAGTCTCAGAGGAGAGAGAGAGATTTATGGTTTAGGGTGGCCAGAGTAGGCTTTCTGGAGGGAATGGCATTTGGGCTAGCCAAGGAGTAAGGACAGGGCTTAGGTAGGCATACAGGGGACATTCTTTGAAGGGGAAAAGACATTGTGGATGGCAGGCAGCACAGGACAAGCTTGATCCTGAAGGCAGTATTTCCTTCCATAAAGGAAAATGACCTTTAATTTGGACATTCCCCTCACCCAGTATGGGTTCCTGGGGGTGAATTAGTCAGTAAAGACCATCTTGTGCCCTGGCAGAAAAACAGTGGTTTGGGTTTTTGATTGTTAAATGTGTTGTGATGAAGAGGAGAGGTAGTCCTACTTGCTTCCAGCTGCCTGACTGCCCCTGCCTTATCTCTAGTTTGCAGGGCCTAGGGGGAGGGTAGGTCCTGGAAAGTGCCTTCTGGCAGTGCCTCCTCCACTCCCCCTCCACTTGTTTTTGATTAGATTTGTTGCCTTCTGTTTTTGTTTTTTTTTTAAGATTTTATTTATTTATTTGACAGAGAGAGACACAGCAAAAGAGGGAACACAAGCAGGGGGAGTAGGAGAGGGAGAAGCAGGCTTCCTGCTGAGCAGGGAGCCCGATGCGGGGCTCGATCCCAGGACCCTGGGATCATGACCTGAGCCGAAGGCAGACGCTCAACGACTGAGCCACCCAGGTGCCCTCCCCCCTTTTTTAAGATTTTATTTATTTATTTGACAGAGAGAGACAAAGCAAGAGAGGGAACACAAGCAGGGGGAGTGGGAGAGGGAGAATGTTGCCTCCTGTTAAAGGGATAGACTGCTGGGGGCAATTGGGAGTTTAGGTCCAAAGGGCCACCTTTGAGCTGACCTGAGGTTTGTACCTCTGAGGAGTGCTCATGGGGTGTGAGTTTCTGCAAGACCTCTGCCCTTAGGGCTTTGGGGTAGCACTATCCCTTTGGAGATAGACTTATGGGAAGGAGTTATACAACTCGGTGGCCCTGACTAGGAGGGCTGAATTCTTTCCCTGACCGACTCTTAGGTGGCATGATCTCTTAGAACCTGGGGTATTGCATCCCCTCTCATGTTCAGGGCAGAAGCCTCTTTGCTGGTGGCCCTGATAAATGGGCATCCTGCCACAACTTACTTCTGACATCCTTATTCCATTGAACCGAGACCTGCCTCTCTCTGACTCTTAGGTAGCCCTGCTCTGCCCTCTGGGCTCTGGATCCCAAGACTGCACCTTCTGTTTCTGAAGAGCTTTTCATATGGGAGAAGGATATCCTGGAGGGTACTCTGGTAGCCCACATTTGGAGAGGAGCGTTACCACTGGCTCCAGGGATCCTGGCTTATCTCTGTTCTTCTTTCCTCAGGGTCCGGCTGAGCCCAGGAGCTGCACGGAATGGTGGCAGTCACCTTGCCAGTGCAGCGGGAATGGACCAGACTGCAAGCTAGGAGAGCAAGGCATCAGTCAGGAAGAGGGAACACACAGCTAGGCTTAAGGCCTCTTCATCGGGGTGAGTGCTAGGGAAAGGGAGGGGAAGCAGGTCCAGTAAGAAACCTGAGCTAAACGTGTTACCCACTTAGAAGTTCTCGGACTGGTCTATATTATTAATGGGATTAATACTCCATTAATCTTTTTGGGGATTTGGACACCTTTACCCCCACGAACCCTACAAGGTCACCTCTTCAGGCTGGGGGAGGATCTGAAACTCAGGTGGAAGGGAGAAGACTCATTGATACCTCTGACCACCTTTTCTTCTCTTCTCTTGCACAGATGTCCCCAGACCCCCCAGCCCAGGCCCAGCATAAAGGCTGTGGGGGGGGGGCCCCCCTGACCCAAGGCGGGGCTTCATGCGCCACGTGCAGGCGGAGCCGTCTCCATCCTCAGAACCAGAGGCTGGCCCTTCGCAGCCTGCAGTCAGGCAGGGGGCCCTCCAGGGTGGCCTGCTCATGGGCTACAGCCCAGCAGGGGGGGCAACATCCCCCAGGGTCTACCAGGTATCCATCTTTTCCCCTCCAGCTGGTGCCTCCGAGCCTCATAGGGCCCTGAAACGGCCGGCCCCACCCACTGAAGTTCCCAGGGAGGTGAAGAGAGGCCCTGGGCTGGGGGCCAGAGAGGGACTACCCCCTGAAGAACCATCTACTGTGAGGCTACTAGGCCCAGAGGGACTGGGGCTGGGACTGGGTGTGACCAGCCAGCATTTCTGCCATCATGGCCTCTGTGTTGTGGAACAGGGAGGTAGCTCCACCTCACCTTGGACTTCAGGGGCCCAGAGTCCCCCCTATCCCCCATCAAATGCTTCCTGCAATAGTTTGCACACCAGAGACTGGGCTTCCCCAGATCCAAGGGGACAGGGGTCCCTGGGGGAGTCCCCAGGGCCAGCCCCTCTGGGCCAGCTGCACACATTTGACACTGATTTGCACAGTCTTGCACAAATAGGGGCTAAGAGCCCAGTGGCTGGGGTGGGCAACGGGGGCAGCCCTTGGCCTAGGGAGTCCCCTGGCACTGCCAATGGGCATAGTCCCGAGCACACACCCCCTGGCCCTGGACCTCCAGGCCCCTGCCCCACCAAGCGAAGGCTGCTTCCTGCTGGAGAAGCCCTGGATGTCAGCTCTGAGGATGAGGGGCCAGCCCCTCGGAGGCGCCGGGGAACCCTGGGCCACCCTCCTGCTGCCAACAGTTCTGATGCCAAAGCCACACCCTTCTGGAGCCATCTGCTGCCTGGGCCCAAGGAGCCTGTGCTGGTAAGCCAGGAAAGGAGATGGTCTATTCTTAAGTAGATATGTGTGTGGAAAAAGGTGAAGGCCTGGGGGGGATGTTCCTATGAGAGCTGGTAATGAGCTCCTGCTCGCAAACATACTTGGCCTCCACCCAATATCTTTTTGTAATCTTTCCTCTCCATAGGACCCAACAGACTGCAGTCCCATGGGGCGGAGGCTGAAAGGTGCCCGTCGCCTGAAGCTGTGAGTGATCAGCTTCTCCCTCTGCTCTGTCCCTGCAAATGGGGCAAAAGTCTGTAATCCTTTTTCCAGCCCCAGAGTAGGGGACCCCAGGGCAGGAGTCCTAGATAGTGGCAAAGGGTGAGCCCAAGGACGTGAGTACGCATACCAGAATGCTTTAAGCCAACACACTGTGTCCCCTCCCTACCAGGAGCTCCCTTCGAAGCCTCCGGAAGGGGCCAGGCCTGCTGAGCCCCCCCAGTGCCTCCCCTGTTCCTACCCCTGCCGTCAGCCGTACCCTGCTGGGCAACTTTGAGGTAGTTCCCCTTGGATTCTGTGATTGGGGGCTTTGGGGGAAGTGAGGTGGTGGAATGTGGCTTGGATGGGTAAGGAAAACAGCTGGCGTCTGTCTCATAACATGCTTTCCCCATCTCCACCCCAGGAATCATTGCTGCGAGGACGCTTTGCACCATCTGGCCACATTGAGGGCTTCACGGCAGAGATTGGAGCTAGTGGATCCTACTGCCCCCAGCATGTCACGCTGCCTGTCACTGTCACCTTCTTTGATGTTTCTGAGCAAAATGCCCCGGCCCCCTTCCTGGTATGACCTGACCTCAACTCTAAGTTAGCTTGTGAGGAGGATGAGGGGTTGGTGGCAGGAGGGGTTCTTTAGGTGTTCTCACCTAAGGAGAGGGTTCAGGGCCAGGTGGATGAACTCTTTTGTGGGGCAAGGGCCAGGCCCAGAGTGAAAGATTATGGAGATGGTTGAGTATTCAAAGACCCTACCTTAGCTGATGGCTCCATGGCCTTCCTAGGGTGTCGTGGACCTGAACCCCCTGGGGAGGAAGGGTTACAGTGTGCCCAAGGTGGGCACCATCCAAGTGGTAAGTTTTCCCTGAGGGGGAGTGGGAGTAGGAGAGGAAAACAGCCCGTAGACCCTACCAACTTTGTTCTGTCCTGCCCCCAGACCTTATTTAACCCCAACCAGACTGTGGTGAAGATGTTTCTCGTGACTTTTGACTTCTCGGACATGCCTGCTGCCCATATGACCTTCCTGCGCCATCGCCTCTTTTTGGTGCCTGTGGGTGAGGAGGGAAATGCGAGCCCCGCCTGCCGCCTCCTCTGCTACTTGCTGCACCTCAGGTAAGGACAGGGCCTAGGGGCGGTTGGGAAGATCCAGGGAAAGGATTTTCCCCACCCCAGGTTATCTCTTCCCTGAATTGGATCTCTCCTGGCTTCTCTACTATCTGGATTCTTTCTTTGATCACGTTGTCCTCCCCCAGGTTCCGGAGCTCCCGCTCAGGCCGCTTAAGCCTGCATGGAGACATCCGCCTGCTTTTTTCCCGCCGGAGCCTGGAACTGGACACAGGGCTCCCCTACGAACTTCAGGCAGTGACTGAGTCCCCTCACAATCCACGTTATTCACCTTTGCCCTGATTGTCAGTGCCCTGAACCCATGTGGGCCAGGGCCAAGTACCAGCCCATCCTGCTCCATCATGGACAGAGCAAATACGTGGAAAGGTGGCAAAAGACCCTTCAGGCTTGAATTAAAGCCCTCACCATGCTCATGCCCAAATTGATTATTTGGGTATTTAAAGCTTCTGATCCTTACCACACTCTGCTCTACTCTGGGTACTCCACGTGCCTCCCCACCCCCTTGGATTTCCCAGGCCAGCTTAGGTAGTAGGGAGACACCGGAGCTACCCTGAGGTTGTCCCAAGTTCCCAGGCAAGTTATGCCAGCGTTGCCTCCCTGTCCTGGGCAGGGGCCACTTATTATTTTATTTATTTTTAATTTATAATTTATTCAAATTGGATTGCCTTGGTAACCTCCCAAACCTGATAATTGGCATTGCCCCTCCTCCATTCCCACTCTCAGATACTGCTCCAAGCTCAGGAGTTGAAGAAGCTGATGTGGGGGTTGGGGAAGAACTGTTTTTCCTCAGCTGAGGGCAGAAAGGTTATTCCAGAAGGACTGAGTCAACTAGCCAAAGACTCAGCTTCCCCTGTTCTTCCCTATACCTTTCACTTCCCCCACCCTATGACCCTTCTCTGAAAGCCAACTTTGGGTGTGTGTGTTTGTGTGTGTGTGTGTATGTGCACACACGTGCACACATACAAGGTTGTATTTGTGTGATGTGTGTGAGAAAGAGAGCTTGAATGCATGCGCACACACACAGCTTAATCACCCTTCATCTAAGTCTCCAGATTCCAGTTGTCCTCCTGCCTGTGTCTCCTTGCTTTGGGGTCCTGACTGAGGAAGGTGTTCAGGGACAGAGTCAGGGCCAAGGACTGGGGTGCCTCCTCTCACCTGGCCAGACTCTGACCCACCTACCTCAGCTGGGGTGAGGGGCACCCCTCACACTCAGTCATGTGATTCCCAACTACCCCACTCCCCACACCAGACTCTGACCCAGCCTTAGCGCTAACCCCTGGGGCTGGGCTGAGGGGAACAAGCAATTGCTTGAAACTTGAACAAAAAGAAAAAAAGAAAAAATTGTACCTGGTACTTTTTTTCAAGAAAAAAAAAAAAAACAGAAGAAAGAATAAATTCTTGTTTGGAAACTTGAGCTAAACCCTACTTTTTCTGTTGGGGAGTGTATGGG
The DNA here is from genome assembly GCF_003265705.2 of Callorhinus ursinus. NCBI lineage: Eukaryota > Metazoa > Chordata > Mammalia > Carnivora > Otariidae > Callorhinus > Callorhinus ursinus. The sequence goes on from NW_027397104.1 coordinate 2,047,434, forward strand.
AATGGGGTTGGAGGGCCTAACTGGAGCTCAGACTCTTCCCATTCTCCCAAAGAGGAGGCCTGAGGCCTAAGGCCATGAAGTCTTAGGCAAGGCCCTAATGAGTCTTAGGAGCTGGTCTTGGTCTTTTCAGATAAATGGGGTGGGGTGGTGGGGAAGTTTCAGCCACAAAAGCTGAGCTCTCTGAATGTAGACCTGAATTCCTTTTTTTTTTTAATTTTTTTTTTTTTTAAAGATTCTATTTATTCATTTGACAGAGAAAGACACAGCGAGAGAGGGAACACAAGCAGGGGGAGTGGGAGAGGGAGAAGCAGGCTTCCCGCGGAGCAGGGATCCCGATGTGGGGCTCGATCCCAGGATCCTGGGATCATGACCTGAGCCGAAGGCAGATGCCCAACCGACTGAGCCACCCAGGCACTCCTGTAGACCTGAATTCCTATACTGGTTTTTATTGTTATTGATTTTAGCCCCTCTTGAACTTAAGTGCCCTGAAATGTAAAAAGAGAGTGATTATGCAGTCCTCAAAAGATGTGCCAGAGCATCAGGGATGTGTGCAGAATGACATGATCCAGAGAAGCCTGAACGTATGGGCTGTGTGCTAGACTCTACGCAAGGGGACTAGGCCTCATAGACTGGGAGGAGGTCAAAAGAGGTAGAAAAAGCTATGGTGCTTTGGGAAAAGAGGGGAAGGGGAAATCTCAGTCCAATCACTAGGCATTGTTAGGCGCAGTCACCATGGCAACAGGAATGGGGTCAGTCCCTAGTGGGAGGGCTGGGTAGAACACAGCAGGACTACCTGACAATATCACTATGGCAACCGTGGCAAAGAGCTCCAATCCCCTGGTCGCTATGGTGACAGGGGCGTTTATATCCTCAGAAGGGTAAACTGAGTCTCGGGTGGAAGTAAAGAACTCGGTGGGAGGTGTTTCTGGGCCAGCTGCACGTGGAAAGTAGGCTCTATGGTCACCATGTCCGGGATCTTGGGCTTGGTCAACGAGAACGAGTTCCAGCTTCGGGCCTTCTCTAGCCAGTCTACATATCCAAGGAAACAATTTGATAAACGCTTCAGACAGGTAACGCTGATTGGCTGAGGTTGGAGGCGGGGGATAGACGACCGGAAGTACGTCTGGGGGAGTGGAAATGCAGGAGGAAAGGCTCGGGTCCCGGCTTCTAGAACGACTTCTCTGCTCCCCGTCTCGTTGGTTCCGGAGGTCCTTCCGCCGTGGGAAATGCTGGCGCGCGCGGCTCGGGGGACTGGGGCCCTTTTGCTGAGGGTGAGTGCGGGGGCTCCTTCTCCAAGGGTCAGGCCAGAGATCACCTGGGTCCTTACCTGGGAAGAAGCGGAATTCCAAGTTTGGTGAGGGAACTGGGGTCAGAGGTCATGGTACTCACGTGAGTTCCTTCTCCGAAGACCCTTCAGGGTCGCGGTTTAGGGAGATGCCCCCTGGACAGGCGCCGAGAGGGGTGGGGTGCCCCGCCGGCTGGGGTCTCAGCTAATCCTTGTCTTCTCTTTAGGGCTCCGTACAGGCTTCTGGCCGTGCTCCGCGTCGCGACTCCTCTGGATTGCCCCGAAACACCGTGGTACTGTTTGTGCCGCAGCAGGAGGCCTGGGTGGTGGAGCGAATGGGCCGATTCCATCGGATCCTGGAGCCTGTGAGAACCTCTTCTGCCCACTCAAGGCCAGCCTGATGCCGAATTCCCTTATGACATGGGCGAATGGGGTGGGATCTCCTTCAAGCCTGCCCCCACCTTTGGCTTCTAACTCCCCTAGCCAGACCTAGCAGGCCCCAGGCTGCTGAACTTCATACCCACGTTACCATCTTTTTCTGTTCACTCTGGCATCCCACAGGCTCCGTTCTTGGGTATCTCCCCTATCCACTCTCAGCTTCGCCTGTCTCCTACTCTGCTGGCTCCCATTGCCTTGACTCTCCCGCCATTCAGATGTGCAGCCTTTTATTCCTATTCTCTCGGGCTTCCCTACCATTGACACCCCCAGTTTTCTACCTTACTTGGAATGTTCCATATGTTGATTCCATACCCACTCCAGGCCTAGCTTGGATCCCAACCCTACAACCCTCATTCTTCTGAGGACCCATGACTCCTCTTCCCAGGGCTTGAACATCCTCATCCCAGTGTTAGACCGGATCCGATATGTGCAGAGTCTCAAGGAAATTGTCATCAACGTGCCTGAGCAGTCGGCTGTGACTCTTGGTGAGGGGTGCAGGGTGACACGGGTGCCCTGAGACCATTAGGATGTGGTTGCAGGAGATCCAGAGCTCAGGAGAAAGAGTTGATTGGAAATTGGAGGCCTGATTTTCCTCCTTTGCTCTCCCATTCCTGTACCTGTAGACAATGTAACTCTGCAAATTGATGGAGTCCTTTATCTACGAATCATGGACCCTTACAAGGTATCTGCTACCTGCTTTATTCAGCTTCTGAGTTGCTTTTCTCACTAAAATCCTGCACTCAAGCTTCTTAACACTATCCATGCCCTTTTCAGGCAAGCTACGGTGTGGAGGACCCTGAGTATGCTGTCACACAGCTGGCTCAGACGACCATGAGATCAGAGCTTGGCAAACTCTCTCTGGACAAAGTCTTCCGGGTAAGGGGATCTGAGCCAGAGTTAGTGTTGGAAGACACATATCTTGCCCTCAGTCCTTTCTGGGGGTCAAGATCAGTCAGAGGCACTTCTCAGCTTAGACCCTTGATAAGTGGATTGAAGCCATGGAATTTATACCTCTTTTTTTCCAGGAGCGGGAGTCCCTGAATGCTAGCATTGTGGATGCCATCAATCAGGCTGCTGATTGCTGGGGCATTCGCTGCCTCCGTTATGAGATCAAGGATATCCATGTGCCACCCCGGGTGAAAGAGTCCATGCAGATGCAGGTGGGGGCCAGGGAGGGATGGGGAAGAGAACTTCAGGATGCTCCAGTCTCATGGGGACCTGGACTCCCTTTCCTATCATGATGGGTACAATTGCAGGTCTGTGTAAGAGTTTACTCTGGCTTCTTGTTGATGGGGCTTGTTGGGGGCTTTTCTAGGTGGAGGCAGAGAGGCGGAAACGGGCCACAGTTTTAGAGTCTGAGGGGACCCGAGAGTCAGCCATCAACGTGGCAGAGGGGAAGAAGCAGGCGCAGATCCTGGCCTCCGAGGCGGAAAAGGCTGAACAAATAAATCAAGCTGCAGGTCCGCAGAGGGTAGAGGCTGAGGGAGGAGCAGGGCATGGACCTGTGAGGGTTAGTGCTGTGACAGGAGCTTTGAGGTACCCTGACCTCATGAGTAAAGCTTTGTCTCTTTTCTTCCAGGAGAGGCCAGTGCAGTTCTGGCCAAGGCCAAGGCTAAGGCTGAAGCTATTCGGATCCTGGCTGCAGCTCTGACACAACATGTAAGAGGCCTCTGGGTGGGAGTCAGGAACAGGAATTGACAGTGGAAGAGGTTTTCTCATCTACCCTTGGGAGAAGTTCCTGCTTTTGTGGGTTCCATTGAGCCAGATTACACGATCTCTTGTATTGTGATCTGCATTGTGATCTGATCCTCTTTCCAGGAATCTGACTTCTTCTTATTCCCCTCCCCTCCACCTACCCTCTGCCCCCACCTCCTTCTCCAAATCTATGATCTGTGTTTTTATCCCTTCTGTGGCCACAGAATGGAGATGCAGCAGCTTCACTGACAGTGGCCGAGCAGTATGTCAGTGCGTTCTCCAAACTGGCCAAGGACTCCAACACTATCCTGCTGCCCTCCAACCCCGGCGATGTCAGTAGTATGGTGGCTCAGGTTAGAGTGCCCTGAGGACCCAGCACAGAACACCAATGCTAGAAACTGACCCCCCCCCCCATCACCACCATCAACAACTTACACACCATAGAGGCCTTCCAAGTACCCTGAGACCTAGACCTCCTGTTAGTCTCTGTAGAGAATAAATCTCTAAGAATGAGACACTCCCCCACCTTACCCCAGGAGATAGGGGAGCTCTTGAGATGTCTCTTTTTTTGGCAGATATCTATACCGGTATTCTGAGGGTGACCCTGTTCTGATAGTTTATAAGATTCCTAGAATCAACTCTAAAGTTTGAGTCTTGAGAGAGAAAGAGAGAAAGGAAAACAACCTTATTGGATCCAGCCCCACTTTCTTTTTAGTCATTGGTGGGTTGGGCTGTGCCTTCTGCCATGTGTCCTCATGGCTCACTCTCTGTCCCTCTTCTTAGGCCATGGGTGTGTATGGGGCCCTCACCAAAGCCCCAGTGCCAGGGGCCCAGGACTCAGTTTCCAGTGGGAGCAGCAGAGATGTCCAGGGCACAGATGCAAGTCTTGATGAGGAATTTGATCGCGTCAAACTGAGTTAATGGAGCGGGGCTTGGCCAGGGAGGCTGGGGACAGGGAAACAGTACTCCCAGACTCTGGCTCTAGCTTCCTTGCCAAGATTTTGTTATTATTTTTTTATTTGAACTTTAATCGTGTAATAAACTTGCCAATGGCAAACCAGAAACTGTCCTCTTTGATTGGGGAATGAAGTTAGGAAAGTCACCAGTGTTTTCCTTGGATATCCACTTCCATCCTCCAGTCCTCTCAGGTCTGGGAAGCTTATTCCTCCACCAGTAAGAATGAATGAACCTCGTGTAAATAAAATCCTTTTTGTCTTCAGGAGAAGCTTTGGGATAGGGTGGAAGGATTAAGCCACAGGTCTACTGACCTGCCAGCTGGGGAGTGTAGTTCTCCCTCCTGCTAACTATGGGGATGTGAATTTGAGCAGGTGCTTGAGGGGATTGGTTTTATTTTAAGTAAGCTTCATGCCCAATGTGGGACTTGAGCTCACAACCCCAAGATAAAAAGTCAACTGCTTGGGGCACCTGGGTGGCTCAGTCTTTTAAGCATCTGCCTTCGGTTCAGTTCATGATCCTGGGGTCCTGGGATTGAGTACTGCATTGGGCTCCCAGCTCAGCGGGGAGCCTGCTTCTCCCTCTCCCTCTGCTGCTCTCTGCTCGTGCTCTCTCTGTCTCAAATAAATAAAATCTTCAAAAAAAAAAAAAAAAAGTCGCCTGAGCCATCCAGCAGACACCCCTGGGGGGATTTTTTATGGGAAATAGTACTACCCTGGCAGGATAAGTACTGCTGAATGCTTAAGGGGTTTTCAGGGACTGAAGACACTTATTCCTTCAAAAATGTCATGCTGTCTACCATGTGCCAAGCTCAGTGCTAGATGTAGGTTACAAAAGCAGTTTAGACCCAGGGGTTCTTGCTTTCACAGACTCAGGTTGGGCAGGGAAGACAGACAAGGAAACAGATACAAAGTGATAAGTGCTAGGATAGAAGAAAGTTCTGATTGAGGGATCCTGGAGGGAAGTACATGTCAGCTTGTGGGCAACAAGGCCATTGAGCTCAGGCTGGAAAAATTAACGTCTTCACCAGGATAGGGTTTGGGACTAGAATATGCAAAGGCCCACAGTTCCAGAGAAGTTGGAACATTCAGTTTGCTAAGGCTGAAAGGTGGGATATATGGGATATATTTAGGGTGTGTAAGAGGTCCACGGCGCAGGGAGATAGAGTACTGAAGAATTTGGACTCTAGCCTTGGGGTAAGGAGGGATCCATGAAGGGTTTGTTGTTTTTTTTCTTCCCCTTCCCAGGAATTCTCTTTTTTTTTTTTTTTAAGATTTTATTTATTTGAGAGAAAGAATGAGAGAGAGAGAGCACATGAGAGGGGAGAGGGTCAGAGGGAGAAGCAGACTCCCCGCCGAGCAGGGAGCCCGATGTGGGACTCGATCCCGGGACTCCAGGATCATGACCTGAGCCGAAGGCAGTGGCTTAACCAACTGAGCCACCCAGGCGCCCCTTCCCAGGAATTCTTTTAGGAAGATTAAGGTAGTCACTTTAGTGTTTTAGATACATCTGTTCTGTTGCAATGGGGACAGGGTATTTGAAGGAGAGATGGGAAACTGAAGGACAGTAAGATGGCGGCCTCAACAGTCCTGGAGGGGGTGATGAGGACTGAACTTCATGAAGTAAGGAGCCATCAGGATGGAGGTGGAGGGATGACATTTTTCAACATATGTCTGAATTAGAATGTATTCATGTATTCATTTGATAACTATTGAACCCCAAATACCTGCCAGGCACTAAGGATATAATAATGAAGAACTAAATTCCCTGCTCAATGAGTTTAAGTTTTTTTCCTTTTAAGGTTTTATTTTTCTTCTTTTTTTTAAGATTTTATTTTTAAGTACTGTCTACACCTAACTTGGGGCTCAAACTTAAAACTGCAAGAGCAAGTCATACATTCTACCCACTGAGCCAGTCAGGTACCCCTCAATGAGTTTTGAGTTCTATTTGGAAGGGACAAATGATTAATAAGATGTTTAGTATTTCTCATGCTGGTGAGCTGTGCTATAGAAGAAATCAAAAAAAGGAGGGAGGTGGGGAATTGGGGAGGAGGCTGTAATCTGTAACATTAAGTAGAGCATTCCAGGAAGCCTCTGGATGTTACATTTGATCTTAGATATGGAGATGAGGGGAAGACCCATTTGGGCACCTGGGAGTAAAGCTGACTGGAGATTCTAAATGCGATGGCCTTTGAGGCCATTATAACTGGACGAGCGAAAGAGCCACAGTAGATGGAACAGAGTTAAGGAAGCAAAGAAGTGGCAGCTAGATAAATCAGAGAGGGAAGCCAGAGCTGGTGTATAGACTTGTAGGGCCATGTAGGCCTACTGTAAGAACTTGGGCTTTACTGTGAAATGAAACCAGCAGAGAGGATTTTTGTTTCTAACAGTAACTTTACTGAGGGGCACCTGCGTGGCTCAGTTGGTTAAGCGTCTGCCTTTGGCTCAGGTCATGATCCTGGGGTCGCATTGAGCCCCGCAGGGAGCCTGCTTCTCCCTCTCCTCCCCACTCATGCTCTATCTCTGTCTCTCTCAAATAAATAAATAAATAAATAAAATTTTTTTAATAGTAGCTTTCCTAAGATGTAATTCACATACAATTCACTCATTTAAAGTGTAAACTCAGTAATTTGTAGTATATTCAGAGTTGTGCAACCATCACAATTTTAGAACATTTTCATTATCTCTTCTTCATCCCTACCCCACCACTAAAACCCTGTATCCATTAGCAGTCACTCCTTTCTTCCCCCAGTCCTAGGAAACCACTAACTTACTGTCTCTGTAGCTTTATGTATTTATGTAAATGGAATAATATAAAATGCTATTTTGTGATTGGCTTCTTTCACTCAATATTTTTAAGTTTCATCCATGTAATAGCATGTAGCAGTACTTCATTCCTTTTTATGGCCGAACAATATTCTATTGTATGATATACCATATTTTGTTTATCTATCTATCTATCTATCTATCTATCTATCTTATCTATCTATCTGTCATCAGTAAAGGTCATTTGGGTTGTTTTACTGCTATGAACTGTTATGTGCAAGTTTTTGTGTGGATATAAGCTTTTCATTTCTCTTGGATTTATATTTAGGAGTGAAATTGCTGGGGCATATGGTAACTGTATACTTAACCTTTTGAAGAGCTGCCACACTGTTTTCCAAAGCACCATTTTATAATCCCAAAAGCAGTGTATGAGGGTTCAAATTTCTCCACATCCATGCCAATATTTCTTATTTGTCTTTTCTATTTTAGCCATCTTAGTGAGTATGAAGTGGTATTTCTAGTATTCCCCTGATGGTTAATGATGTTGAGCATCTTTTCCTGTTAATTGGTCATGTGTATATTTTCTTTGGAGAAAGGTCTATTCAGATCCTTTGCCCATTTTTATTTTATTTATTTTTTAAAAACATGTTTTTGTTTTAAGGTTTTATTTATTTAAGTACTCTCTACGCCCAACGTGGCTCAAACTCACAACCCCGAGATCAAAAGTCGCATGTTCTTCTGACTGAGCCAGCCAGGCACCCCTCCTTTGCCCATTTAAAAATTTTATTTTATCTTATTTTTTTAAAAGTAGGCTCCATGCCCGATGTGGGGCTTGAACTCATGACCTCAAGATCAAGAGTTGCATGCTGTACCAACTGGGCCAGCCCGTTGCCCCACCTTTGCCCATTTTTAAATTAGATTATTTTTTCAATTACTGAGTTGGAAGATACAGTGAAAGATGTGAAGAGGAGAAATAATAAAATCTATCAGTTGGTGTCAGCTAAGCAAAAAGGAGAAAATGAATATTACTTATCCCTACTTTACAGATGAGGTAATGCCCAATAATGCTAGTGAGTGGCCGAGCTAGGATTCAAGCTAAGTTTGATTCCAAAAGGCCGCTCTTAGTCTTAACCAAGAATGACCAGTGCTTCCCTGACCTCTTTTAGCTTAGTTCCTTGCCCCTAATTCTCCTAAGTTGCTATGATCTCTCATCAAACTCTCCGTCTGTGGCCCGCCCAGGGCTTCCTGCCGAACTTCTTCGGAGGCGTCGGCAGATGGCGCTGAGGCCCCCACAGGCCGCTCTGTCCGGCGTGCGCTTGTCTGTGGTGCCCGTGTGCTGGCGTTGCCGCTGCGCTTCCGGGCGTCGTTCAAGGTGAGCCGGGGTCTCCGAAAATCTGCTCGCACTCCGTACTCTTCACTCCCCTTTCCCGAAGGGAACCATCCCCGGCAGCTCGCAGCCTGGCGTGCCAAGTAACGAAGCCAGGGTACCCAAGAGAAGGCCGGGTATCCACCAGAGGAAGCAGAGCCGTCCGGACGTGTAGGTCCCCGCGAGGCCCCACCGGCTCTAGACCCTGCGACTCTGCTGCGCGGGGTAGGTCGCGACTCCGGTCTCCTGGCGATCCTGGCCATCTGGAAGCGGAGCGTGACTCCTCCCCCTTGGTCCTCTTGGTCCCCACCAGGCGGCGCCGTCAGTCCGGCCCGGGTTCCCCTGCGGCTGCGAGTCCTGGCCACCCCAGGGTGTTGAGATTGGCAAGGAGAGAGGTGGAAAAATGAGCTGTCAGAGAGCATTCTACCACTAGGAATAAGTTTCCCTCGTGGACTGTGCTTTTCATCATTAGAATCTCCGGGAGTACAAGTGCAAATCCCTATGCGCCACCTCCAAAGATCCTGATTAAGTAGATCTGGGGTGGGGCCTGGAAATAAGCATTTTAGACAGCTGCTCCAGGTTGATGCCCATAGTCTGCGGACCTCACTTTCAGAAACACTGGTATAACTGGTGGAGAGGAACATTGTATTGGGTTGGCTATGGGGCTGTTTATCTTCCGGAAGGCTTCCAAGAGGAAGTGATTCTAGCTGGGCTTTGAATCGAGGGACCAGAATATCCATTGGTTCTTAACCCCACAGTGATGAATTCCCTCCCTGCTACCAGCAGGATGCAGAAGATCTCGGTGCTGCTCTTCCTGGCCTGGGTCTGCTTCCTCTTCTACGCTGGCATTGCTCTCTTCACCAGTGGCTTCCTGCTCACCCGTTTGGAACTCACCAATCATAGCAGCTGCCAAGAGCCCCCAGGCCCTGGGTCCCTGCCATGGGGGAGCCAAGGGAAGCCTGGGGCCTGCTGGATGGCTTCTCGATTCTCTCGGCTTGTGCTGGTGCTGATAGATGCTCTGCGATTTGACTTTGCCCAGCCCCAGCCCTCACACAGTCCTGGAGAACCTCCTGTCTCTCTGCCCTTCCTGGGCAAACTGGACTGCTTGCAAAGGATCCTGGAGATTCAGCCCCACCATGCCCGGCTCTACCAGTCTAAGGCTGATCCCCCCACCACCACCATGCAGCGCCTCAAGGCCCTCACCACAGGCTCACTGCCTACCTTCATCGATGCCGGCAGTAACTTTGCTAGCCATGCCATAGTGGAAGACAATCTCATTAAGCAACTCGCCAGTGCAGGTTAGTTTGGGCCCCTTTGGAGGCCAGGAATACCATAGCATATTTTCTCTGTAGAAGTCAGAGAGCCAGAACTTTGGGTGCTCAGCTGCATGCTATACCATGCTGTGGGAGGACGGGGGAAGAGAAAGAGACCAGGGCCCTGCGTGCAGCAAGTGCAGGTGTGGGCTTTGTCTTTCTGGAATTTTTAATTTGCATGGAGTGTTGGTTTTACTTTTGGGGAGCTCTCAGGGGCAGTAGAGCAATGAAGAGGAGAAGGTGTGAGTCTGGTATTCTCACAAGTTTGGAGGAGAGTGCACAGGGTCCATGCCCTGTCCACACCCTGACTTGAAAAAAACAGCATATACCCAGGAAAAACAGTGTAGCAAAGATAGCCAGGGACTGAGAACTAGCAGAGCCTTTTGTAGAAACAAGAAGTGAGAAGTCTGGTTATTGGGGAAAGTATGATTATCAGGGAAAGCTTCCTGGCAGAAAATTTTAGGCCTTGAAGGATAAAGAGTTGCTGGATGGAATTGCTGTGCCTTTGAGTGCATGGTTGAGATTTCTGATAAGTCTTTAAAGGGCCTCCTCTTCTCTTTCCCTCTGCCTTGACTCTTGCTCAGGCTGTGACCTACTCTCATGTCCCTGCAGGAAGGCGTGTGGTCTTCATGGGAGATGATACCTGGAAAGATCTTTTTCCTGGAGCTTTCTCCCAAGCTTTCTTCTTCCCATCCTTCAATGTCAGAGACCTGCACACAGTGGACAATGGCATCCTGGAACACCTCTATCCAACCAGTGAGCATGGGGCCAGATGCAGGCCTAAGACTGGGAGCTGGGGAGGGCTGCTTCGGGTCACAAATTCTAAGCCTCCCATGGGTGCAGTGGCCTGGGATTGTGTCCCTTCACATAGTGTCAGAGTCTGGCTGGGGATGAGGAGTGGGCCTTAGTCCCCTGTGCTGTGTTCTTCCTTTCACAGTGGACAGTGGTGAATGGGATATGCTGATTGCTCACTTCTTGGGCGTGGATCACTGTGGCCACAAGTATGGTCCTCATCACCCTGAAATGGCCAAGAAACTTAGCCAAATGGACCAGGTGATCCAGTGAGTGTGGGATATTGGCTGGGGGAGGGGGTTTGTGTCTGAGAATCTTAGGATATATTGACCCAAGAGAAAAAGTCTTTATCTTGGAGCCTCTTTTTTCCTGAATTCTGTCTTTACTAGGCATTTTTCGGAAGCTAGGGGCCTCATCCATCTTGAGTAACTCAGCATGTGGCTTTGGGCAGTAGGGTCATGACTGAAGAGGTATCTCTTTGCCACATGTCTAGGCCCTCCTAATGGAAGTTATGGCTGGGGGTGAATGGGTCTCCCAGGAAAATCTTTATCCATTCCTACCTCCTGACATATTTCCTGGCCCTCAGGGGACTTGTGGAGCGTCTGGAAAATGACACACTGCTGGTCGTGATTGGGGACCATGGGATGACCATGACTGGGGACCATGGAGGAGACAGTGAGCTGGAGATCTCGGCTGCACTTTTTCTCTACAGTCCCAAAGCCCTCTTTCCTGGTGCCCCACCAGAGGTGAGGCCTGGGGTGTGCTTTGTCTGGTCTCTTGGTATTCAACCGAGTCATGATCATAGCATTTTTGTGGCTCCCTCCATTTTAGGCCCCCAAATTCATGACTCTGGGCATCCCCCACTCATTTCCTACCTAGGTCCCTATGTCTTCCCTCCCAAGTCCTGACCTCAGCTCTAGTGAACCCATTGGCCCCTCTGCTTTTCCTCTAGGAGCCAGAGATAGTTCCTCAAATCAGCCTTGTGCCTACGCTGGCCCTGCTGCTGGGCCTGCCCATTCCATTTGGGAATATCGGAGAGGTAATGGCTGAGCTGTTCTCAGAGGTTGAAGACTCCCAGTCTCACTCCTCTGCTCTGGCCCAAGCCTCGGCTCTCCATCTCAATGCCCAGCAGGTAGGTGGTGGGCTGGGCTTACAGGTGACAGAGCTAGGGTGGGCATAGGAGAAGCATAATGATCACTCCGTTGTCGTTTGTTCAGTGTTAATCCCACCTTCCATAGCCATGTCCTCCTTCCATTATCCCTCCCTTCCTCCCTGTCCTGGACAGAGTTCAGGTCCCTGATTTCCAGATACACCTATCCTTGCCTCTGTCCTGGTTTATATCTCTGATGTCTTTGCTTGGTCTCTGACCATTTTTGCCAGGTATCCCGATTTCTTCACACCTACTCAGCTGCTGCTCAGGACCTTCAAGTTAAGGAGCTTCATCGGCTGCAGACCCTTTTCAACAAGGCCTCTGCTGACTACCAGCGGCTCCTGCAGAGGCCCCAGGGGCCTGAGGCAGCACTGCAGACTGTGATTACTGAGCTGCAGCAGTTCCTGCGGGGAGTTCGGGCCATGTGCATTCAGTCTTGGGCTCGTTTCTCTCTGGGTCGCATGGCAGGGGGTGCTGCTCTCATGGCTGCTGCCTGCTTTCTTTGCCTGCTGGTATCCCAGTGGGCAACATCCCCAGGCTTCTGCTTCCGCCCCCTCCTAACACTCATGGCCTGTGGTCTGGCTGGTACCATAGTGTGTGCTGGACTCTTGACAACTACTGGGCTGAAGCTGGATCCAGTGGTTCTAGGGGCCATGGCTGCAGCGGGCTCACTCCTGCCTTTTCTGTGGAAAGCCTGGGCGGGCTGGGGGTCCAGGAGGCCCCTGGTAGCCCTGCTTCCCATTCCTGGGCCTGTCCTGTTATTTCTGCTCATTCGCTTTGCTGCTTTCTTCTCTGATAGCTTTGTTGTAGCTGAGGCCAGGGCCACCCCCTTCCTTTTGGGTTCACTCATCCTGCTCCTGATTGCCCAGCTTCACTGGGAGGGCAAGCTGCTGCCACCTAAGCTGCTCACAATACCCCGCCTTTGCTTTTCGGCCTCGACAGGCCCACCGCGGCACAATGGCACACATGCTCTGGGACTTGGAGTCGGGTTGCTTTTATGTATAAGGCTAGCTGGGCTTTTTCATCGCTGCCCTGAAGAGACACCTGCTTGCCATTCCTCTCCCTGGCTGAGTCCCTTGGCATCCATGGTGGGTGGTCGAGCCAAGAATCTGTGGTATGGCGCTTGTGTGGGGGCTTTGGTAGCCCTATTAGCTGCCGTGCGCCTGTGGCTTCGCCGCTATAGTAATCTCAAGAGCCCTGAGCCCTCTGTGCTCTTTGTGCGCTGGGGGCTGCCCTTAATGGCACTGGGGACTGCTGCCTACTGGGCACTGGCATCGGGGGCAGATGAAGCACCCCCACGTCTCAGGGCCTTGGTTGCTGGGGCATCCGTTGTGCTACCTAGGGCTGTGGCAGGCTTGGCTGCTTCAGGGCTCATGCTGCTGCTCTGGAGGCCCGTGACTGTGCTGGTGAAGGCTACGACGGGTGCCTCAAGGACCAGGACTGTCCTCACTCCCTTCTCAGGGCCCCCCACTTCTCGGGCTGACCTGGATTATGTGGTACCTCAAATCTACCGACACATGCAGGAAGAGTTCCGGGGCCGTCTAGAGAGGACCAAATCCCAAGGCCCCCTGACTGTGGCGGCCTGTCACCTGGGGAGTGTCTACTCAGCTGCTATGGTCACGGCTCTCACTCTCTTGGCCTTTCCACTTCTGCTATTGCACGCAGAGCGCATTAGCCTTGTGTTCCTGCTTCTGTTTCTGCAGAGCTTCCTTCTCCTGCATCTGCTTGCTGCTGGGATACCCATCACCACCCCTGGTAAATACATTTCTCAGCCCTGATTCATCCAAGGATGGTAGTGATGTGACTTCGGCCCCTCTTGTTTTCAGGGAGGTGTTGCTCCTCTGATTCTTCACACAGTTGGGAGGGTCTTCCTGATGTAGCCAAGCTAATTGATCCCTGCCACTGGCTGTCAGGGCCAGCAAAGTTCATGAAGGAGGGAGACAGGAGTACTCCAAGACTCATTTCTTTTTTAATTTATTTTTTTCCCCCAAGACTCATTTCTTAATGGGATTGCTGCATCTTCATGGAGTGCATTTCCTGATGTGGTAGTGAGCTGTGTGTATATGAGAGAAAGAGATGGACCACAGTTCAGATTAGAGAAATGGAAGCTTAGTGCCAAAGAGGGAATTAGAATAGCAGAGTGTTGAATGTAAGGAGGCTGGGGTAAGGGGTATGTGTGTGCGTATAGCACTGAAGTAGTAGGAGTATATGACCATGAGGCTGTAGGCTATGGCTTAGGGAATGGGATGTGACTGTGAAGAGGTATCTGTCTTCCCCTAGGTCCTTTTACTGTGCCATGGCAGGCAGTCTCTGCTTGGGCCCTCATGGCCACGCAGACCTTCTACTCCATGGGCCACCAGCCTGTCTTTCCAGCCATTCATTGGCACGCAGCCTTCGTGGGATTCCCAGAGGGTCATGGCTCCTCCACCTGGCTGCCTGCTCTGCTGGTGGGAGCCAACACCTTTGCCTCCCATCTCCTCTTTGCAGGTACTTCATTCCTCTCTTGCTTCCGTTGTTTACTCTGACTTTCTGGAAGGAAAGGAAACTCCTGGATTTGAGTGGGGAGATGTGATTTTGTTGGATCTTTGGCACCCCTTGGCCAATGCTAATTGGAGCCTCGGTCAACTAGGGTGGTTGGCGGCCAGGGTGGCCTGGTCCCTAGGTCCTCCACTGATTCTAGCCCTGCCTTCCTCTGAGGCAGTAGGTTGCCCATTGCTTCTGCTCTGGCCCTTCCTCTGTGAGAATCAAGGGCCCCGGAAGAGGTGGCAGCCCCTAGGGAGGAATGAAGCTGAAGCCAGAGTCAGGCCTGAGGAGGAGGAGGAGCCACTGATGGAGATGCGGCTCCGGGATGCACCTCATCACTTCAATGCAGCGCTGCTGCAGCTGAGCCTCAAGTACCTCTTTGTCCTTGGTATTCAGGTGGGTGCAGGGAGAGATCCCGGAGTTAGTGCCCTTTCCTCATCTGTGTACGTCACATTCTTTCTTTCATACTTTGCCAAAACCCTGGGAGAGAGCCTTGACTGAAGTACAGGTAAGCAAAATGGTTGCCTAAGCCCGTGGCCTCAAGGGGCTATATTGAGACTTGAACCTGGGTCTCCTTAATCCTAGTCTTGGATTGTTTCCTCCCTATAAGGTAGATCTGGACCCTGCTGGTTGCATATGGGGATTCCTCCATTAGTGGACAGACTGGAAAAACTGAGGTGATGGCCAGGATTCTTTCCCAGGCTGTGGTCACGGATCCTCCTTCCATTCAGAGGCAGAAGGTGTGACTGACATCTTCCTCCCAACCTGGGAGGCAGAGCCTGAGTGTAATCATCAGCACAGATGGATAGTGCTTGCCCAAGGTCATGGTGGGGCCAGGAAAAGAATTAAGTCTCCTAACTCCTCACCCAGCTTTTTTTCCAC
Organism: Callorhinus ursinus; assembly: GCF_003265705.2. Lineage (NCBI taxonomy): Eukaryota > Metazoa > Chordata > Mammalia > Carnivora > Otariidae > Callorhinus > Callorhinus ursinus. The sequence goes on from NW_027397104.1 coordinate 2,062,597, forward strand.
TGACATGCACTACTTCCTACTCCTCCCATTCTTCACAGGGGCCTATGGCAACTCTCCCTTTGACCTGTTTCCTCCTCCCCAAGTAACTTGACCTTTCCTGTCCTCCCTAGATTCTGGCCTGTGCCTTGGCAGCCTCCATCCTCCGCAGGCATCTCATGGTCTGGAAGGTGTTTGCCCCCAAGTGAGTGGATTTGCTTGAGAAGTATTGGTGTTGGGGAGGGTGAAGCTTGGAGGAAAGAATGAACATCAGGGTGGGCAGGTTTGTCTCAGGGAAAAGGCTTAGACCTACTCTCAGTGTCCCCTGAGAATTCTCCCTTTCTTTACAGGTTCATTTTTGAAGCCATGGGCTTTATTGTGAGCAGCGTGGGACTTTTCCTGGGCATAGCTTTGGTGATGCGAGTGGATGGTGCTGTGAGCTCCTGGTTCAGGCAGCTAGTTCTGGCCCAGCAGAGGTAGCCTAGGCTGCTAATGCTGGCTTCTGGCCACAAGGAGAGCTGGAGAACAATCTAGTCTGGCCTATATAAGTGCTGGATCATCTGCAAGAGAGGCTTAGCTATATACTTCTTACCACCATGCAGCCAGGAGCTACTGACATTTGGGACTTTATTATTTTATAATTCAAAATCATAGTGGGGCCTGCTCCCTAACTCCTGATTTGGAGGGTGGCCTCCAAAGGAGAATAAAATAATAATGTAAATATGTGTGTCTGAGAGGAGGACTACCCTATAGGTAGTCCTATAGGGACTAGGGGGAGGGTCACTCTCCCCTCCCATGAGGCACAGATAACATCAGCCATCTTAGGCAGACCTGGGTACACCTGAAAACCTTTGGGAAGTGGTTGAAGTTGTCTGAATTCACTTCCTCTACTTCTTCCCAAATCACTCCTGTTTTCCCACCTGCCATTTTTCTTTGCCATGTAACATATTTTATTAAAATCTTATGCTTTGGCTGATAGCAGAGATGGCTGGAAAGACAAGCCCAGGCATCATGGAGTACCCAGACTCACTGTTCTAAAACCCCAAGCAGTGCTGTATTCCCTCCTCTGTTGGGTTCTTTCACTACTGAACACCCTCTGCTCTTTACTTCTGTAGAGGCCACCCTAGTGTTCTCTCATTTATCAGACCTAATGGCCCATCTGACATAGCATTCCATCTTGTCCCATTGATTATTCTCGACTTGAAGCCAAAACTATACATTTAATGCTTGTCTTGTGCTCTCCATCCACCTCACTACTGTGTCACATTGAAGTGCTGGCATGAAATTCTCATGGAAATGTCCATCAAAGGAGGGTGCGGGGAGACTCTGAGGAGAAGGGTCAGGCCTGGGATTTGATGTTTGAGAATGTCCAGGACAGGAGGAGATGAAACAGCTGAAAGAGAGAGGAACAGATGTAAAATTGTGGAATAGCATTTTTACTTGGCAGAAAGACACACTGCATAGCAGTGATTGTGAAGGAAAGGCGTTCACTGCTGTGGGGGCTAAAGGAAAAGTTGTAATTATTTATTGGCTAATAGTCTCTAGTGCCACATGGGTCAAACAGAAAGATGATGAAAAGTGTTGACTGTTTCAGGCAGTTAGAGGATAGGACATTGGTAACCCTGGCAGGAATAGGCTAATAATGAGAGAAGTTAGGCCCCAGCTAAGACTAAAAGATGAATTAGAAAAAAGTCCCTTTGCCTCTCTCAATCTGGTGGACACCATTCCGAAGCATCAAACACACAGTGCCTCTGTGAGAAGAAAAGACCCTATTTCATCCCTAGCACCCATGGGAAGGATTTCAAGACTCCAGTCCCTCACCCTGTCCTAGGGTGTCAGGTTCCACCCTCTCTCTCTCTCTTTTTTTTTTTTTTGCAGGGAGGCTCCTTTCCTGAAGCCTAAGGGAAATATGCTGATCTGCCAACCGTTGGCTATTTCCTTTTCTCCTGATCAAACTACAAAATCCTTTTGGAGAAAGATATATTATTAAAAATTCTTATCCCTGCCTCTTAATTGACATCAAAGCACCCGTTCCACACTAACTCATTATTTTTTTAAAGAGCTTTACTGAGGTATAATTCACATAAAATTTGGCCATTTAAAGTACACCATTCAATAATTTTTGGTATATTCACAGAGTTGTACAACTGTCAACACAGTCAATTTCAGAACATTTTCATCACACCCAAAAGAAACTCAGTACCTTTTCCTATCACCCTCTCACCCTCCCCACCTCCATTCCTAAGCTTAGGCAACCCCTAATCTGCTTTCTGACTGTATTTTCTATTCTGGACATTTTATATAAATGGAATCCTACAGTATGTATCCTTTTCAGTCTGGCTTCTTTCACTCAGCCTAATGTTTTAGTTCATCCATGTTGCCTCACGTATCAGTATTTCATTTCTTTTTTATGGCCAAATAATGTTCCATTGCATGGATATATCACATTTTGTTTATCCATTCATCCACTGATGGCCATTTGGGTTCTTTACACCTTTTGGTTTACGCAAACAATACTGCTATACACAATATGTATATATATATATATATATATATACATATTGTACATATGTAATATAATACACAAATAATGCTGCTATGAGCATCCATGTACAAGTTTTATTTGGACATATGTTTTCATTTCTTTTTGGTTTATACCTAGTGGTATACTGTGGAATTGCTAGGTCATAGGGTACATCTATGTTCAACTTTTTGAGGAACTGCCAATTTGTTTTCCAAGGCTGCTGCACCACTTAATATTCTCATTAGTGTACAAGGGTACCAATTTCTGCACATCTGTGCCTTTATGTACAATTATTTATTTTTTCTAGCCATCCTAATGGGTGTTGGAAGTGGTATCTCATGGTTTTGGTTTGCATGTTCTTGATGACTAAAGATAATGAGCATTTTTCTTGTGCTTATTGGAGAACTGTCCATTCAGAGCCTTTCTCCGTTTATTAATTGGGTTTTCTTCTAGTTTTTGATTTACAAGCATTGTTTATATATTCTAGATATAAGTACCTTGTCAGATATATGATTTGCAAATATTCATTCTGTGCGTTGTGTTTTCATTTTTTTTTTAAGATTTATTTATTTGGGAGAGTGTGTGTGTGAGTGGGGGGAGTGGCAGAGGGAGAGAGAGAATCTCCATCAGACACACTGAACGTGGAGCCCAAGGCAGGGCTCAATCCCAGGACCCTGAGATCATGACCTGAGCTGAAACCAAGAGGCGGACGCTTAACTGACTAAGCCACCCAGGCGCCCCTCTTTTTTTTTTAAAGTAGGCTCCACATGCAAGGTAGGGCTTGAACTCTTGACTCTGAGATTTAAGAGACACATGCTCTACGGACTGAGTCAGCTACCCTAGTCTTTTCATTTTCTTTTTTTTTTTTTTAAGATTTATTTATTTGAGAGAGTGAGAATGAGAGAGAGAGTACATGAGAGGGGGGAGGGTAAGAGGGAGAAGCAGGCTCCTCGCTGAGCAGGGAGCCTGATGCGGGACTTGATCCCAGGACTCCAGGATCATGACGTGAGCCGAAGGCAGTCGCTTAACCGACTGAGCCACCCAGGTGCCCCTTTTCATTTTCTTGGTAGTGTTCTTTGTAGTACAAAATTTTAAAATTTTGATGGAAGTCCAGTTGATCCTATATTTCTTTTGTTGCTTGTGCTTTTGGTGTTCATATGTAAGAAACCCTGTCTAATGCCACAATTTAGTTTTAGAAAATTTTCATCACTCCCACAAAGTTCCTATACTTTGTTTACCATTGAGCCCCAATTTCACCGTAGGCCACTGATCTCTTTTCTGTTTTTCTAAATTTGTCTTTCCTGGACATTTCATACAAATGGGATCATCAAATATGTGGTCTTTTGGTCTGGCTACTTTGACTTAGAATTTTTTGAGGTTCATTCATGTTGAAGCATGTATCAGTTTTTGCCTCTTTATTGCTGGGTCATAGTCTGTTGTATGGCTATGGTCATACAGCTAATGGACGTTTGGATTGTTTCTATTTTTTTTTTAGCTATTATGAATATTTTTGGAGCTGCTATGAGCATTTGCATACCAATCTTGGTGTAGACATATGTTTTTGTTTTTCTTGAGAGGATTCCCTAGAGTGGAATTGCTGGGTCATATGGTAAGCTTATCATTTACTTTTTAAGAAATTGCCAAACTATTTTCCAAGGTAACTATAATGTTTTATATTCCCACTGTGTATGAGAGTTCTAGTTTTTCCACATCCTCACCAACATTTGGTATCATCCGTGTTTTTGTTTGTTTATTTTTTTTAAGTAGGCTCCACACCCAGTGTGGAGCTAGAACTCACAACTCTGAGATGAGTTGACTGAGCCAGCCAGGTGCCCCTGGCATTATCTGCATTTTTTAAATTGTAACCATTCTGTGTGCGTACATGTGTAATGGTATCTGGTGGTTTTGTTATTTTTTTTAGATATTTTTAAAAGATTTTATTTTTTTAGGTAATCTCTACACCCAACATCGGGCTTGAACTTATAACCCCAAGATCAAGAGTCGCACGCTACCAACTGAGCTAGCCAGGTTATTTCGTGTTTTTTTTTTTTTTTTAAGATTTTATTTATCTGACAGACACAGCGTGGGAGGGAACACAAGGGGGAGTGGGAGAGGGAGAAAGAGACTTCCCGCAGAGCAGGGAGCCAATGCGGGGCTCGATCCCAGGACGCTGGGATCATGCCCTGAGCCGAAGGCAGACGCTTGACAACTGAGCCAGTCAGGCGCCCTGATTGTTTTTGTTTGTTTGTTTTTTAAAGATTTTATTATTTAATTGACAGAGAGACAGAGAGAGAGGGAACACAAGC
>NW_027397104.1:2067502-2193819 GCF_003265705.2 Callorhinus ursinus
TTATTTATTTATTTGACAGGGAGAGAGACAGCGAGAGAGGGAACACAAGCAGGGGGAGTGGGAGAGGGAGAAGCAGGCTTCCGTCAGAGCAGGGAACCTGATGTGGGCTTGATCCCAGGACCCTGGGATCATGACCTGAGCCGAAGGCAGACGCTTAACGACTGAGCCACCCAGGTGCCCCTATCTCATGGTTTTAATTTGCATTTCCCTGATGGCTAATGATCATTTTTTTATGTGTTGCTTTTTTGTGTTTCATGTATCTTTTTTCTGTAACATGCCTATTCATATTTTTCTGTTCGTCTTAAAATGGTTTAAATTTTTTTCATTATTGAGCTTTGAGAGTTACATATTGTGGATACTGGTCTGTTAGGAGGTATATAATAATCTGAAAATTCTACATTTTTGACTTTAATTTTCTTGATCTTGCCTTTGTAGCAAAAGAGTTTTTAATGTTAATGAAGTTCAACTTACCCATATTGAGTTGATTTTATCTGTGGTTAAGGGTCACAGTTTTGTTTTGTTTTTGCATACGGATATCCAATTCTCCTGCGTCCACTTGTTGAAAGGGGCAGGTACCTTTGAGCAGTGAAGCCTGCACAAGCCCCGGGCGATCCCGCCAGCGGTCAGACTGCATGGGGTTGAGCAAATGTGGTAGCGTGTTGGTGCTCCGTGGTGAGCAAAGAAAGGATGGGCGGATTACCAAGGGCCTTGGTCTGGTCTCAGTTCCTTTTGGACGTAATTTGTGCCAGGGCTGGTTTTTTTGTGGTGACTCTGGGCCGGACTACGATTCCCAGCATGCACTGCGCTGGCCTGCCCCCTGCGGAGGGGCAAAGCTAGACAGACCTGGAAGTGTGGCTGCGAGGGAAAGGCTGGGACACGGTTTCTGGTACGGAGATCGATTTCTCAAGGTTTTGGCCTGCACGAGGGACTAGCGAGCCGAACCGTGAGACGTACTACCTCCCCACTCAGACACACCCCCGTCCTCTGACCCGCCGTAGCCTCCCTCTCCGATCGAGACCGGACTCGTTTCTTCCTCCGGTTTCCCGCGGGGACTAACCCTTGAAGACGACCAACCGCAGCCGAGAGTTTTGCCGGCCGGGCCAACCAGAGGCGAGATGGAAGAGGCGGGGGTGAGAGCCGCCAAATTGTCTCGGAGAGAGTCCATTTCTCCTGTAAAGGGCGAGTCGCCTCTCCTGGGACCCCGAGGAGAGCAAAGGAGCTGCGGGGGGCTGCGGAGGCGCAGGGACCCCTCCCCGCTCGGGTGGGGACCGCGGCGGGGCCGGGCTTACCCTTCAGGAACCCCCTCCAGGTGTCCGGGCCCAGCCTCGGCCACCATGTCGCACCAGACCCCTCTGGGCTCCTCAGTGCCACACGCCAGCTGCCTAGACCTGTGGAGGGAAAAGAATGACCAGCTAGTTCGACAGGCCAAGGTAACACGGTTTCTGGGACCCTCGCTTTGCAGGCCCAAAATACCAGAAAGAGGGTTTCCGGTGGATTTACCGCAGCTGATGGGGAGGGATTGAGTTTGACTTCCCCCATCAGGAGCCAGAAATGACTGGAGAATGACATCCCTTGCCACTGTTGCAAGGGGAGAAGTAAGGACTGATCTTCAGTGATACCTCCTCCCACATTTGTTAGGTGGCTCAGGACTCGCGTCTATCTCTGAGGCGACAGCAGTTGGCTCAAGATGCACTGGAAGGGTTCAGGGGACTCCTCCATAGTCTGCGGGGTAAGCAGGATCCTCCTCAGGATGCTCAGTTACCTTCCTCCACAGCCAGAGACCAGGTCCTCTTCTGCACTTCTGGGACTGAGAAAATTACTAGGGGCAGGGGATCCTATTTAAGTCACAGACAGGACTGGAGTGGAATTCTCTTTGGTGCAGGTGAATCTCTACACCCCGCCCTCTCCCTGCCACGCCCCCCCCCCCATATTTGAAGAAGTAGTTTCAGAGATGAGCCAATCTGGAGAACTTTCTGCCCTTTCCATACTGTGTGCAAACGGCCGTTTTGGTTGGGGTGAGGTGATCTTTGGGTTTGGATCTTATTTGGGGAATCTTTCTGGGGGAAGTGGTCTGTGAGATCAGCTTGTGTTGCTCCAGGGCTCCCTGCGGCTGTTCCTGTTCTCCCCTTGGAATTGACTATTACCTGCAATTTCATTACCCTGAGGGCAAGCCTGGCCCAGGGTTTCACTGAGGACCAGGCACAGGATATTCAACAGGGCTTGGAGAGAGGTGAGGGCCAGCGATTGCTTTCCATTTCCTTGCCAGACTGTCTGGGTTTAAGCCCTTGCAAAGGGGACAAGAGGAGCAATAAAATTTGTCACCTCCATGGACAGAGTTGCCATTCTCTTATCCTCCAGGTGCTCCTTAGACCAGGAGTACTTTTGTGACCTTTGGGTTCCTGCAGAAAAAGAAAACCAGAGTGAGGTCCCAACCTTAGCTGTATGTGTGTTCTCTACAGTGCTGGAGACCCAGGAGCAGCTGGGGCCCAGACTGGAATGTGGGCTCAGGGGGCTGTGGGACTCTGTTCTCCATTATTCCTCCCTTCTGCTGGAGCTGCTGCCTGCCCTTCACCACCTGGCTGGCCTGCAGGCTGCCCTCTGGCTAAGCACTGACTGCCTTGGGGACTTGACCTTCCTGCTGCAGACCTTGAATGGCAACCAGGTAATTTGGGAAGTAAACTGGACCTAAGGGTCTCTTCCTATCTCACCTGTCTCAGCTGCAGTAGCATCATTTTGTGCTGGAAAGGCTGCTGGGTTGGTGGTCAGAAGACGTGGGTTCTCTCTGGGACTCTTGGTGACCTTGCTCTGATTGGTCCCTCACTGGGGGGATTCTCTTGAGTGGTTGTTTTTGTTTTTGTTTTTTTAAGATTGATTTATTTGAGAGAGGGAGTGCATGCATGGGTGGGGGGGGCATAGGGAGAGGGAGAGAATCTCAAGCAGACTCAAGCACAGAGCCGGATGTGGGGCTCGACCTCATGACCCTGAGATCATAATCTGAGCCAAAATCAAGAATCTGACACTTAACCAACCCAGTCACCCAGGCGCCCCTTGAGTGTTTTTTAAAATAGCTTAATGGGGGCGCCTGGGTGGCTCAGTTGTGAAGCGTCTGCCTCAGGCTTGGGTCATGATCCCGGGGTCCTGGGATCGAGTCCCACATCGGGCTCCCTGCTCCGCGGGAGGCCTGCTTCTCCCTCTCCCACTCCCCCTGCTTGTGTTTCCTCTCTCACTGTGTCTCTCTCTGTCAGATAAATAAATAAAATCTTAAAAAAATAAAATAAAATAGCTTAATGATCTTGGATAGGGTTAGGGCTTTTATTGACCTTGCTGAAGTCATCTCCAAGCCTCACTCTTCTCATCAGTAACCCGCACATGGTCCTTGCCCTGTGTGTTCTGGGCTTATACTGAACGAGAAGGTGCACTAGAATAGATCATCAGTGCCCCCAAGTTTTTCTTCCTCCCTTTATTCTCGCCCCATAGCTATCTATACCTTAGAATTGAGGAACAGGAATCAGGAGGACCCTTGATTTCAAGGTCCAGCCAGTATAGACTGAGATAGAAGAAGTAGTTCTAGGCTTAGAGCGTCTGATCACCCTTCTTTCCTCAGAATGAGGCCTCTCGGAATCTGCTGCGGCTTCTGAAAACTTGGAGCCCCCCAGCTGAGGAGACAAATGCTCCATTGACCCTGCAGGATGCCCGGGGCTTAAGGAATGTCCTTCTTACTGCTTCTGCCTTTCGCCAAGGTCAGCTAGCAATCTTACTCATCCCTTCCTCACCACTCCCTGTCTTAAGGGGTCCTTTGGCTCGTACCTTCCCTGTCATGTCCCATTCAGCTCAGTGGGGCTTCTCGGTACTTTTGTTCCCTGTCATCCCCTTGCCCTATGGGCTTCTTTAAGTTTAAACCCTGATTGATCTCAGGCCTCCAGGAGCTGATCACAGGAAGTCTGCCCAGGGCACTGAGCAGCCTGCGAGAAGCAGCCTCAGGTCTGTGCCCACGGCCTGTGTTGGTCCAGGTGTACACGGCTCTGGGGACCTGTCTCCGTAAAATGGTAAAGACAGTGCTAGGGTGGGTTGGGGAAACCATGGGTGTTATAGACAGCTTTCTGCTTTGGGAGGGCAGCTGAGGCTTGTGTCCTCTTAATCCTCTAGGGCAATCCACAAAGAGCTCTGCTGTACTTGGTTGCAGCCCTGAAAGGGGGATCAACCTGGGGTCCCCCACTTCTGGAGGCCTCCAGGCTGTATCAGCAACTGGGGAACACGGCAGCAGAGCTGGAGAGTCTGGAGCTGTTGGTTGAGGTAAGGAACTGAAGATACAGTGATTGCTGAAGTGCTTGTGTTAGGGAGACTAATCAAATTGTAAATAGAAGGAACTAAGGCTCCCAAAGATTATAGACATACTTTTTTCTTTTTGTCCCTTTTAGGCCTTGAATGTCACTCACAGTTCTGAAGCCCCCCAGCTTCTCATTGAAGTAGAGTTATTACTCCCCAGACTTCACCCAGCCTCACCCCTTCATTGTGGCACACAGAGCCAGGCCAAGTACTTGCTAGCAAGCCGATGCTTACAGGTGGGAAGGTGAGGTTCCACTGCCTTGCTCATCTGAGCTCCTCTTCCCATTTCTGATGCCTTCCCTGGGGTATGACTGCTTCTGTTCTTGCAAGTCAGCTGTATGGACGAGTCAGTGGTAGGACATAGGTTTCCACTCCTCGACCTCCTGCCTTGTCACTGGACCTGAACTTAAGACTCTACCCAGACACTAAGCTCTTAGATCTTTAGAACTCTGAAATCTCCTCGCAGATCCATTCTGTAAGGAGGGTAGATCCATACTGAGCTAGGATTGGAGCCCCAAGACCCCACTCTCCCCACTCCCCAGGGCCCTTGAGCATCCCTTTGTTAGCTAAGAGCCCTTGGAGGACCCTGCCAAAGGCCTAAGGTGAAGCTCGTGGGCTATGATTTCTCAGGGCAGAGGACGCTGCAGAGCATTATTTGGACCTGCTGGCTCTGGTGCTGGATGGCTTGGAGTCAAAGGTGGGTATGTCTTCAAGATTCTCTGTAATGGGGTGGGAGGGTTGGAGTCTCCTCTGGAGTAGAGCAGGACTGCTGTTTTCTCTTTCTTCGGCTATTCTGTCTGTCCAGGCTGGAAGGCCAGACCAGGAAGGTTCCCAGAGCCAAGGGTCCAGGGTAGCAAGCAATGGGTGGTCTCTATGTGGTACCAGAGCCTGGTGAAGAGGTTGGGGATGGTGGCTAATGTCTCTTTAAGACACTGCATCCTCCTCCCACCCCAGTTCTCCCCGCCCCCTTCCCCCACAGGGCCTTGTATACCTGAGGTCTTCTTAGAGGCAGCAGCAGCACTGATCCAGGCAAGCCGAGCCCAGGATGCCTTGACTGTATGTGAGGAGCTGCTCAGCCGCACGTCATCTTTGCTTCCCAAGATGCCCCAGCTGTGGGAAGATGCCAGAAAAGGAACCAAGGAGTCACCACACTGCCCATCCTGGGTCTCTGCCACCTACCTGCTTCAGGGTCAAGCCTGGGTGCAGCTGGGGGCCCAAAAAGAGGCAATTAGTGAATTTAGCCGGTGAGCCCAGGAAGCCAACCAGGATCCTAGGGGAAGTATGGAGGGATAATTTGTTGATTGGGATCTGAATTGGTAAACTCCATTCTTACCAACTCACCCCAGAGTTTCTGAGTTTGACTTCTCACCCATATTCTGTGTCCCATTTCAGGTGCCTTGAGCTGCTCTTCCGGGCCACTCCTAAGGACAAAGAACGAGGTGATCTAGACTCTCAATTTTCCTCTTCCCTTTTGGAAGTGGGGGTGGTGAATGTGTTGCCTTTCCATGCGTCCTAGCCCACCAGGAGACTTAAAAAAAAAAGAGGGGGGGACTCCAGACATAAGAAGAGAAAGAGGAGTACTTGGGGTTCTGTCATACTAGGTGCCTGTGTAGCAGGGACACACTTTTTGACTTTGGGGTGGTCCCCAGGGCCTGCTTCCAATGGTGAGAAGGGTTGTGTATCAGATATGACACTACAACAGCTTCGGGCAGCTGCCCTGATTAGTCGTGGACTGCAGTGGGTGGCCAGTGGCCAAGATACCAAAGCCCTACAGGACTTCCTCCTCAGTGTGCAAATGTGCCCAGGTATGTATATTTGCATGACATCAGCTATGCTCAGATGCACAAGGACAGAGAGGCTCATAGGGGGGCCCTTGGGGATCAGAGGAGGAGTGATGTTCCCAGATGAATGGGGTTGTACTTATATACCTAGGGATATACCCAGGTTTGAAGACATTTGCAAGTATGTGTGAAGACTCTCCGGAGTTCCTCAGTCTTCCCAATGTCCTCAGAGACAAAGGCTGTAACTGTGCTGGGAGTATGTTGGGGAGAAGCAGAGTCAGCTGAGCCCTTTGTCTTGGGCAGGCAGTACCCAGGGATAGGAATGGTTGGGAATGGAACCTCCTGGTTCCATGTGTGATTGTAGAAAAGATACTTTCCTGCTCTAGGCCTCAGTTTCTCCTTTTATAAAATGCTTAAGGCTGTGTCAAGTTCTAAGCCTTTCTACTCTGGGGTGGGGCTACAGGTAATCAAGATGCTTCCTTTCACCTGCTTCAGACTCTGAGGAGGATGGATCGGAGGGATGAGGCTACTGCTCTCTGGTGGAGGCTAGAGGCCCAAACTAAGTTGCCACAGGAGAATGCTGCATGGTGAGGCTGAGGCCTGCGGGCTTGGGGCTGAGGGCATCCTGGAGTCCTGGAGTCTGTTGGGGGTGGTGATGAATGAAAGGGGGGAATGGCTGCCCAACCTTCCACCTATCCTTCACCCTTAGACATCACTCTTTTTGCTCTCCAGGTCTCTCCCCCTGTACCTAGAAACCTATTTGGGCTGGATTCGTTTCCCTGACCGTGAAACTCTTCTTGAGGAGTTTCAGACATCTCTGCCGGAGCCTTGTGATCTGTAGCTGCCACATTTTAAAGAGCCTGAGCTGGGGCTCCAGTCACCCATTTCTCTGGGGGAGGGGTTTTCTGCTTTACCATTCTTGGGGGATGTGGGTGAAACTAATTATTCCTATATAAGTCTGGCATTGGAGAAGTTGGTAGTAGTCCTACAAAATTTGGCCTAGTTACTGCCATTCTGGTTCCAGAGGAAGCCCGCTTGCCACCATAAAGGCATTAACTTTGCTTATGACACCTTTTTCCCTGTTCTCCTTTTAATTGTGTTGAGTAAAATTTCATATTTATCTCTTGTTTGCCTACTACATATACTTGAGTGGGAAGGCTCACAGCTTTCTGATTCAGTTGAGTGATTATCTAAGATGCCCTCTCCCAACATCATCTACCTTATGAGATTTGAGTTCTGGGTAGAAGAAAGGGCCACAGGAATCCTTGCAGTGGCTTTGGTTCTTTCTGTTGCCTAAAAGCCAGAGTCTCAAAGCCCAGGATCCTGTGCAAGGTCACAGAATGAGTGGAGCTGGGTCTGGAAGGTGGTCTGGGCAGGCCTCTCAGGACAAGGGCAGGTTTTTGATTCTTAGAAGGGAGGGACAAGCAGACCTCTGAGTCTCTGAGTGACTCCCTACCCCAATCCAAATTCTAGAAATTTGGGATTTGACTGTCTCAGTCAGTCATGTCTGTGTGGATAGGGGGTAAAGGGTAAATTAATTTAATCAGCATGATACCAAATTTATTTATTGAATTTAGTCAGGGCTAGCTGGCATTTGGGGCCCAAGGACTTCAAGTCTCAGCATGCAATTTTCTTGCTGACTTGGGTTCTGTTGAATCTACTGTGTTCTGTAGTTGCCTTTTGACCCGTTTTTGGAGTTGAGTGTCCTCCCTCCTCTAACCACTAATATAAATACCCAGGGGCAAAAGGAAGCATGGACCTCCAAGCCCTGAGGAAAATGTAAAGCCTATGGGATTAGGGTTACCAGAGGGTGCCACAACAATAGGGTGGAATGGATTAAGAGCTGGGGTGCTAGTCAAAGGGTTCAGAGTAGGGATGGCTGAAGCCAGCGTTTTGAAGGAGCCAGGAGAGGGGTTAGGGTGGAGCCTTAGGTTTGGGAAGGAAATGGGTTATGTAGGTTATCACTGCAGCAGGACTAGACTAATACATGGGTTCAATCCATTGTGCCAGGTTCTTCAGCAGGGTAAAATCAGGAGCCAATGAACTGGAGCCAAGTGGGAGAGTCCGCCTCCAAGGGATTAAAGGCTCTTTCGCCAGTCGATCTGGCGTCATCCTTTCTGTTGATTGGTCGCGGATCCCAATCCGTCGAGGAAGCGTAGCGCTGCGACCAATTGACGTGGCGTTACTAGGCGTGTTGCATCCTTGAGGCGGGAGCCAGGCCGCAAGCGAATTTCCTGATTGGCTCTGGTCCGCGGGTTGCTGGGGAGAGGCGCGGAGAGGCGGGCGGGAGTCCCCAAGGCAGGCGCTGATTGGCTGAGGTGAGAGCACCTCTCCTTCCGATGATTCGGCTCTTCTCGGTTCAGTCTCAGCGCAGCGTCTGCAGCCGTCGTTTGAGTCGTCGCTGCCGCTGCCCCCTCCCGGATCAGGAGCCAGTGTATACCGCCCGCCCACCGCCTCGGTTCCGCTAGGAGGAAGCGAGAAGGAGGCCGTCTGCGGGTTTGTCGCCGCTGCTCGCCCCCTGCCCGGGAGAGCCGAGCCCCGGCCCAGTCAGTCGCTTGCCACCCCTCGTAGCCGTTACCCTCGGGCCGCCACAGCCGCCGGCCGGGAGAGGCGCGCGCCATGGCCTCTGGAGCTGAGTGAGTGTGTGCGCGCGCCCGCCCGCCCGCTGCGGGTGCGCGCACCTGGGGACTCGCCGCGCAGGGTAGGCCCGGTCGGGCCTGGCCGTGGGCGCGTCTAAGAGGTGGAGACAGGAAAGGAGGGAGAGAAGGAAGGGAGAAGAAGGGGGACGATGAGGGGCCGCGGTCCGGTCTGGGCCTGGCTGCGCAGCCGCGCGCCCCCTAGGCCGGGCTTGCGTTGGGCCTGGGTCGGGGCCTGAGCCAGATCGTGCTGTGTCATGCAGGCCCGGCCGGCCTGATTGGCTCCCTGGGAACCGCTGTCCTGTTCTTGTGAGGTGTGCGGGTCCACATTGCCGGCGCGGAGCCCCAGAGCCTTAGGACGCCCACCTGCGATCAGGTTTACTATCCGCCGAAGGCCTTTGGTCCCCGGAGGGAGCAGGCCCAGCGGGCCCGACACCCAAACTGGGCCCGGTGGGCGTGGACTTTGGGCCACGTGAAGGCCTTGGGAGCCGGGAGACCGGCGGAGGCCGGAGCGGGGAAGACTCCGCGAGCTCAGGGAAGCTCACCACGGCTTTTTTGGAGCTGGGTTGGCCTGGCCCTTGGTTGACATCCTCACGACCTGAGTAGTGAGGAGCTTTTAGGGAGAGAGCGGGCCCTGCGTTTCGTTTTTGGCCTTCTTCGTACTTTAGGTTGGTATGAGAAAGCTTTAGTCAGTTTTTTTTAATGTCATGAAATGGGGGCGGGAGGTAGGAACTTTTCTCTACTGTTCTGGGCTTTTGCTAAAGTTCGAATCTCAGTTGGTAATTTGCGGGCCTTCCTCGATTTGAGCCTTTGTGGTGAGAAGGTTAGAGTTGCCCTAACTCTTTGAACACACAGGCTCCTTTCCCCAGATTGCTGTGTTGAGAAATCTTGGGCCCTCCATCCCTCAGGAAAGCATCAGATAAAAGCTGACCACCTCTGCCCATCTGCCCATTATATTTAGAATCAAGAGCTTTAGGTACTGGGGTGGGGGGAAGCCATCCTGTGGAAACTCTTCTATGCAAATCACTTTCCTGACTTGAAGAGAATTTAGTGTTTTGAGGTGTGTTCCCCCCCCTTTTTTTTAAGTCTCTAAACCGAGATGAAGTATTAGTTGGATGTCTATTTAAAAGGACCATTGCTTATTAATACTTATTCTCTTAGGTTATTCAGTCAGTCATTTATTTTCAAGACTGAAAATAAGAATTCAAAATTCTTGGAACCTGGCATCATAGATGGTTTCTAACCCCTAGGTCATCTTGATAACTCTTACCTGAACTCCCTCCAAGTCCCCTGTGGCCCATTGGAGTTCTGGAAAGGGCCTGACTCATGCAGAAGACAATGGGGGATGTCCCCAAAGAGCCTCCAGGACTGCTGTTGGCCCACGATCAGGCTGAAGCTCTCTTTTAGAGGTTACTTCCTTTGATCTTAGTAGATAGATATGGAAGTAAAGGTCTTTACCTTAAGGGAAGGGCATACTGCTCATCTCCATTGCCAGGGTCAGGAATGGTAGGCGGATAAGAAGTTTTCCTAGAATGCAGCTTTGGGGTTAAAATACAAATACAAACTATGATGACTAGAGGCATCTGACATTTTATTTTTCTCTAGCTCCAGTCCCATAGATTAAACAGGAAGGTGGGCAGTCCTTGGAGGGTATTTTGATGTGTGAGAGAGAGGGGAGAATTGATGGGTTTAAATTGCCTTCAGCTGCCGTATTGACCATGCTTGTTCTCCAGGGTGTTGATAAGCACTGGAGGAGTCTGCCTGCTATGCATCATTGTGCCTAGAGTGCAACACTTTTAGGTTGAGGAGGCAGGTTTAAGTTGAGGAAACTCCACTCTTGGAAATGAGTTTTAAGGTGATGATTAAATATGCAGCCTATGTGAGAGGATCAGCAGAAAGCTTACAACTTTGTTAGATGAATGGGATTTGTATTTCTGTTGGGTATATCAGAACCAAAAGATGGAGAAACCCCACAACTCCCTAGCTGGTATTCTGGAGTACAGACATCTT
Source organism: Callorhinus ursinus (assembly GCF_003265705.2). NCBI lineage: Eukaryota > Metazoa > Chordata > Mammalia > Carnivora > Otariidae > Callorhinus > Callorhinus ursinus. The sequence goes on from NW_027397104.1 coordinate 2,078,256, forward strand.
TTTTTCTTGTAAGTTGTGAAGATATATCCAACAGGAATACTGTTTTGTTTTGTTGACTGAGGTATTTCCAGATCATAGGATGGTGCCTGGCCTGTAATGTATACATGCTAATTTGTTAAGTGAAGGAATAATTAATGGAAAAGATTCCTTTTTATTTCTTCATTTTCTCCATTGTCTGGTCTCCCTGTTTTGGTTAATGTTCAGGTTTTCCTGGGCCTTAGTAAGAGAAGGTAGCTTTTCAGAGGGAGAGCCCACTGAGTCTAGTTACTGAAGGTTGAAGATGAGCTAAGTAAGAAGTTGGTGTAAGGTGAATGATCTAGGAAATGATTGAAACTACTTAGAGGGTTTAAACTGAGCTTGGACTCAGGCAGCCTTGGTTTGGGTGAGGGATTTGGATTTGTTCCACATCTCATCATTTCTTGGTTTTGACTTTTTGAACCAACATTGTGGAATTACATGTCTGCAGAGATTTGTAAAGCTGTTTTTGAGCTTGAACGTCTTTTTGAAGGTTTCAGGTCTGTTAGTTTAGTTGTTTTGCTTTCCCCAGATATTATGCTTGGCATTTCTGTGGTACATAGAATGCTCTGGCATTCAGCTGGTCTAGCCAGTAAGGATGGTAGTGCTAATGATTTTGCTTCATTGTCCCCAGGCTTGCTTGGTGGGACTTTGGGCCTCGCTGAGCCCTACAGGAAGTTGTCTTGCTCACTTCATTCTCCAAGGTTAGCAAAGAAATAGCTTATGCTTTGTTCTGCAGTGCTAATCATTGTGATCATTAATACCATGTGCCAGGCATTGTGTTGAACATTTTGCATTCATTATCTCACTTAAGACAATAATCCTAAGACAGGTACTACTGTATTCGCCTCTTTACAGATGAGGACATCAACATCCAGAGAGGTTAAGTAACTTGCCCAAGATCACAATTAAGCAGTGGCAGGGTTGGGATTCAGATCCAGCAGGTCTAACTGCAGAGCCCCTTCTCCTAATCGCTATCTCATACTAAGACTATTGTCATTTCTCTAATTGTTACTCAGCCTTTACTTCTATTTAGTCTTCTCAGGCCATAGTTTCGTGACTCTGGGGCGGGGCAAGATCACTTGGGGCCTTTATAGCTAGGATACCAGTGCTCAGAATACCAAGAGCTGCTGGAATGGGAACTGTATGTGCTAAATGTTACTCTATATGACCTTGGCTGAATATCCTTTATCTCACCTCTCTGGTGTAGGGACAGCTTCATTTATCCACTATTTCTTTCCTAAGTGTGAGTTTTAAAGTTTGGTGGGGCCCCTGGGACTGGAGTATGTATTGGGACTAACTTCATTTTCTCTTTCTAGTTCAAAAGGTGATGACTTATCAACAGCCATTCTTAAACAGAAGAACCGTCCCAATCGATTAATTGTCGATGAAGCCATCAATGAGGACAACAGTGTGGTGTCTTTGTCCCAGGTAAGTTGGGTCCAAGGTCCAATCTTTCCTCGTTGCACTTAACCTGAGGGCTTTTCCCAGGTTTCTTTCCTCATTTTTTTTTTGGCAGTGACCACAGATAGAGTGGGGTTTACTGGGTATTCTAGCCTCCAGGGCTGCTGCTTACCCCCTGGCCCAGTGACCCAAAGGCCTTAACCTTCTTTTCTCAGCCCAAGATGGATGAGCTGCAGTTGTTCCGAGGTGACACAGTGTTGCTGAAAGGAAAGAAGAGGCGGGAAGCTGTGTGCATTGTGCTTTCTGATGACACATGTTCTGATGAGAAGATTCGAATGAATAGAGTTGTTCGGAACAACCTGCGCGTACACCTAGGGGATGTCATCAGGTGTGTGTGGGGTTCTTGGCCCCTCAGGGATGGGAGGCCAGAGACAGCCTGAATTATAGACAGGACCCCAGTGACGTCCTTGGCAGCTACAAATAGCAGAAGCCTCCTAGCCATGGAAAGACTTAATATAGCAGGGCTGTCTTTAGGTTTTGATTCTGCCTCCCTGGGACTTCAGAATTTACTTCTGCATGACCCTTGGGACAAGTTGGATTTCTGTGACTTTCATGATTCGTTTATTTATTTATTTATTTTTGCCAGAGGTATAATTTATCACATGCTAGACACTGGTTTAGGATGCCACTTGAGGGTGTTTGTCTACGAAATGATCTCACTGTTACGTTGAAATAATGGCTTGTGTCAGGGCCAGAATGAGGTGGAAGTGTGGGCACAGAAGGTGGACTCCAAGTAGGTTTTTTTTTTAAGGATCCAAGTTAACGTAGGAGAGAGGCATAGTTTGAGTCAGATCCCTGAATAGCTTCAGTCTGAGTGATTTTGGACATAACTTAAGGCGAGAGGCTTCCCTGTCTTGGAGTCATCATTAGCCACTGCTATTCAACCACCTGTCACCTGGCCAGGAACATCTCAGACTTCTGATTATTTTTCATGGATTCTCGGTTTCATGTAGCCTTCCTGGAGGTGCTAAGTCACTTTGTCAAGGTCCTCTGATCACCTGGCTGAGATGATTTTTTTCAGTTCTATTTCTTTGATCCTGTCATTTGTCTGACTAAGGCCTCCCTTTGTAATACTGGATTACTGATACGGAATGGGTCATCTTTGGATATCTCTCACTGAAGACCCTTTCTCCTGTTTCTTTATTGTGGGGGCTTTACATGTGTGGGTCTTCCTTTTGGCTCACTGATGAGGAGTGAGCAGCCCCAGTAGCTTCTTCTAATGGCTCCTGCTACTACCCCACTTGAGTATGACTTGTCTTAGTTCTGCTTGGCTGCTCCTTTGTCCTCACTCCCACACTACCCTCCTGCCTCTCTTCACCTAAAGCCATCCCTGCCTTTTCTCTTTCACTCGCCATCAGCTCTCTGTGCCAGGCCCTTTCGGACGCCCAGTGCTTGGGGCTGCAGTGTGGTTGGTAATGTGGAGTCTGCTTGTCATCCTCAGCATCCAGCCGTGCCCTGATGTGAAGTACGGCAAACGTATCCATGTGCTACCCATCGATGACACGGTGGAAGGCATCACTGGCAATCTCTTCGAGGTATACCTTAAGCCATACTTCCTGGAAGCTTATCGACCCATCCGGAAAGGTGAGATAATTTTAGGGACTGAGCTTAAGGATGATTGTTTGTAGGGCTACCTGGGAGTAAGCCTTGGAACGTCTTTATCTCATTCTCATATATGTGTGCTTACACATACATTCTGTACACATGCTCATGTGTACTCTCCTTTCCTCTTTCTCCCTCCCACTGCCTCCCCCCCCTTTCCCTACTCCCATCCCCTGCTTCAGTAGAGTAAGCTTTCTTCTCTTTTGTCCCAGAAGGAGGACTTGGGCAATTGACTGTGTCACAGTCCAAAGTGTATTTAATGCTTAGCACAGCCTGATCATTGGTGATGGTTGTGAAAGCTTGGTTACCTATAGCCCAGAAGTCAAAAACCTTATGGGCTTCAGGCCAGAGGCCAAAACCTGATGTGCTAGAAGCCCATAGGTTTTGTTCAGTGTCCTCTTGAGTGGCAGAGGAACTCTTCACAGTTTAGCTTTCTCTCCTCTTGCCTGATGCTTAATAAAGTGGAGGTGGAAAGGGAAAAAGAGCAATATCTAGTGAATTTGGCATTTTAGACTCCAGGTACTGATGAGGAATTTTCACTTGCTCTGGAATTTGACCTCTCTGACGGCACTTGTGCTGATTGCTCTCACAGGAGATATTTTCCTTGTCCGGGGTGGAATGCGTGCTGTAGAGTTCAAAGTAGTGGAGACAGATCCCAGCCCTTACTGCATTGTTGCTCCAGACACAGTGATCCACTGTGAAGGGGAGCCTATCAAACGAGAGGTGAGTTCTCTCCTTCATTCCAGTACCCAATTTCATGATTACAAAGTGGGACAGTTATGTGATAACTACTAAAATTGGGTGGGTGCTCTTTGGGATGCCTGGGTGGCTTAGTTGGTTAAGCGTCTGACTCTTGATTTCAACTCAGGTTATGATCATGCTAGGCGTGGAGCCTGCTTGAGATTTTCTCTCTCCTTCTGCCCTTCCTCCCTCCCCTTCCCTCCCTTTCCTCTCTAGAAAATAAAAATAAGATAAAACTGGGTGCTCTTTGGAACTAAGCTCCTTTCCAGAGGTGGGAAAATCAACTATTCATTTTCAGTCCTATGTGATACCAGTGATTTTTAAAATCTAGATTGTTGGGATCCTTGGGTGGCTCAGTCAGTTAAGCTTTTGCCTTCAGCTCAGGTCATGATCTCAGGGTTCTGGGAACGAGTCCCATATTGGGCTCCTTGCTCAGCAGGGAGCCTGCTTCTCCCTCTGCCTGCCGCTCCCCCTGCTTGTGCTCTTTCTCTCTCTGATTAAAATCTTTAAAAAAAAAAAATCTAGATTGAACCATAATTTTTGTAGAAGTGACATTGATGAACGCATTCAGACTTCTGCCTATTTCCGGAGTTTCCAGCTTTAGGTCTTAGGGGAGCCCTTCCCAGTAATAATACTAAGGACAGTGTGAAAGGGAAAGGCTATGCTAGAAGTCTTTGCTTTGGGATTTTTAGAGTTCTTTGAGTTAGGATCCCCTTAGAGGAAATCATAGAACAGATTTCTCTACATCAGATTGTAGAAGGGTTTGGAGAAACTTAACTTTTGCTGATGTTAATATTCCCCCCTCCTTTTTTTTTTTTTGGTCTCCTCTGTATTCAGGATGAGGAAGAATCCTTGAATGAAGTAGGCTATGATGACATTGGTGGCTGCAGGAAACAGCTGGCTCAAATAAAGGAGATGGTAGAGCTACCCCTCAGACATCCTGCCCTCTTTAAGGCAATTGGTGTTAAGGTGAGCCTTCTGGGTCCTGTGGGACATAACCTCGGCTGGTGATTAACGAAGACTCAGTCCATTTTTTGTTGCATAACTTTTTTTTTTTTTAATTACAGTCTTTTAAAAATGTAAAAAAACATTCTTATCTCATGGACCCTATAAAAACAAATCTCATCGTAGTTTGCCAACTTGTCTATAATAGTACCACCTAATAAAAATAGAAGTTTCAGGAAATTTGCGATGTGAAGGGTCCTGAATCCAAAACATTTGAGAATTGCAGATTTGCGATGTAACTTCCTAACCGTTTGCATCTCATGGGTCACAGTAAAGATGAAATTAGTCCTTTCTCTAGTATGTACCATACAAATAATTTTATCTTCCATTTGGGCATTTCCCATGTGCAGCCTATGGATGAGGCCACAGAAAAGACAGCTCCAAAGAGGAAAAGTTGTGGTTGGTGGTAGGAAAAGCATTCCACTATCATGGTAAATCCTAGAGGGGTGTGATTACAGGAATGAGTGAGCCTTTGGCAATACTCTTTCTTAGATGGCTAAGCTAGTCCTGGCCCTTGTCTATCCAAAGTCAAGCCCTTGGCCTAGTGGCCTCTTGCTTTTTTGTGGTCCCAGGATCTTCAGACTTAGCCACATTAGAGTTTCTTAGGGTGGTTTCTGTGTTCTTAGTCTTCTATGCAGTGTATAATCATAAATGTCAGCTTTCTGACCATATTTTCTCTAATAGGAGGAGTGAGTATGGTCTGAGGTAAACTGTTTTCCTGGCAGTTAATGCTAAGAGCTTATTCTTACTGATGTCAGGGTCGAGCTCTGATTTTCACCCTCTCTAGATAGAGCCACAGTCAAACCATTTTAGAGTGGATGGGGTTGGGGGAAGGTAGGACTCTGAACCTAATCATATCCTCTGTACCGGTCCTCAGCCTCCTCGGGGAATCCTGCTCTATGGACCTCCTGGGACTGGGAAGACCCTAATTGCCCGAGCTGTGGCAAATGAGACTGGAGCCTTCTTCTTCTTGATCAATGGTAGGAGACTTGGTTCACCTTGTGTTTGGCTGGACCTTACTCTGAGCTGAGCACGATCCAGTCTCATGAACTAGGGAACTCATGGACATGTTTATTTGCACACATGCCCTCGTGTATATTTCATCTTTCTTCTGCTGGGGTACATTATGGACAGATAAGCAACAAGGGGAAGGTATTGTACTCTGGTGCCCCGTGATCTATCCCCCCTTGAGAAAGATTGTGGAAAGGCTGAAGACATTTAGGGGGAGCAAGTTAGAATGAGAACTCAAATTTTGTCTGCTAATTTATTTGAGAGGGTTTGGTGGGGAGACCAGCTGAGATCAGCTGGCTCCTGGGGAATGATAGAGGTCCATCTGGTGTGCTGCTTCTGCTCTGGCCAGAGGTCCCAGAGCATGTGCTGTCATCTTGACATTTAGAGCTTGACTGTGAAATAGGTGTTGTGAGTTCCTTGGCTTCTCTCGAGCCTAGTTTGGTGGCTATCCTGGGATAGAGTCTGGTAGAGTCTGTGAGAAAGTAGGCAGAGGTTACCACATTTTCACACAGCACCTGTCTCTGGGCTAGCCAGATAAGAGAACTGATTTCTTTTGGGATTGAGGAAGGATATCGTTCATATCATCAACAGTCATCATTGTTCTATTCTGTATCCTTTCAGGTCCTGAGATCATGAGCAAGTTGGCTGGTGAGTCTGAGAGCAACCTTCGTAAAGCCTTTGAGGAGGCTGAGAAGAATGCTCCTGCTATCATCTTCATTGATGAGCTAGATGCCATCGCTCCCAAAAGAGAGAAAGTAGGAACTTACCCGAGGGGATAGTGGGGGTTGAAAGGTCCTCACCTCACTTCTGACCAGACATCCTGTCCTGACAGACCCACGGGGAGGTGGAACGGCGTATTGTATCACAGTTGTTGACTCTCATGGATGGCCTAAAGCAGAGAGCACATGTGATTGTCATGGCAGCAACAAACAGACCCAATAGCATTGACCCAGCCCTTCGGCGATTTGGTAAGGACCCCAGATTTCTTTCAAACTTATTCTTGCTCGTAGGGAAGACTGTAGCTTTACTGAGCTTAATCTCTTTGCTCCCATGCCTGTCCTTCATTTAAGTCACCTAATCTGAGGATTTTTTGAAGCTCCTTGCAGTGATAGGGCCCAGGGGTCTGTTCCCTTATTCCATGTCCTCTGTAGGGTAACCACCCGTCCTGGTTTGCCTGAGCCTGAGGGGTTTCCCAGGACATGGAACTTCCAGTGCTAACACTGGGACAGTCCTGGACAGACAGGAATGGTTGGTCACCTGAGACCTGTCCTTTCTTCCCTCTGGACCAGAAATGAGCCCTGTTTGTGTTCACACACTGTCTGCAGGTCGCTTTGACAGGGAGGTAGATATTGGAATCCCTGATGCTACAGGACGCTTGGAAATTCTTCAGATCCATACCAAGAACATGAAGCTGGCAGATGATGTGGACCTGGAACAGGTGGAGTGATGATGAGGGCTGGCCCTGAGTTAGGATATCTTTTTCTAGGCAGTTAAAGTGAATTGGCTAGGGATACAAGTTTAAGATATAAAGAGACTGATTTTGGTTCTTGGGCAGGGAAAAAGAAGTGATCTGAGATTGAATCCAGGAAACTGGAGTTGGCATGTTTCTCTTTTGATACCACATTAGAGTAAACCAGAACTTTGGGGTCAGCTTTATTTCCAGGCTCCAAGTCTAGGCTTGACTACTTAAAACCCAGCCATTGAAAGAACTGCTAATATCTGTTCAGGAAAATGGGAGGACCCAGAGATAGGAGTCACGGGAAGGGGCCAGGATTTTGTAGTCTCTGAGCCTCTTAAGGCAGTTAGGTCTTGGAGACAGAGTAGTAAGTAGATCTTTCCTCTGCAGGTCGCCAATGAGACTCATGGGCATGTGGGCGCTGACTTAGCAGCCCTGTGCTCAGAGGCTGCTCTTCAAGCTATCCGCAAGAAGATGGACCTCATTGACTTAGAGGATGAGACTATTGATGCTGAAGTCATGAACTCTCTGGCAGTTACTATGGATGACTTCCGGGTAAGGACTGCACCCCCATCTCAGGTACACACACATGCATTTTGACCTTTCCCTTGGCAAATGTCATCCCCATTTTTTCTTTTTAGTGGGCCCTGAGCCAGAGCAATCCATCAGCACTGCGGGAAACTGTGGTGGAGGTACCACAGGTGACCTGGGAAGACATCGGGGGCTTGGAAGATGTCAAACGTGAGCTTCAGGAGCTGGTCCAGGTAGGGTAACTTGGTCCAGAGTGAGTCACAGCTTCAATACATTGTACGTGGCTTGGGGTGTTGGCAGTTGAGTGCAAGAATTATGAGAGCATAATTCATGAACCTGCTATTCTCAATTCGGAGGCACTTAGAACCCTGCCCCTAGAGAAACTGATTTTACACCATGGCGTGGTTGGGAGAGATGCTGCTGTTTGGTTATGTTTGTTTGGGGGGTATGCCAAACCCTCTTTCCTTTTCTTTCCAGTATCCTGTGGAGCACCCAGACAAATTCCTGAAATTTGGCATGACACCCTCCAAGGGAGTACTCTTCTATGGGCCTCCTGGCTGTGGGAAAACCTTGCTGGCCAAAGCCATTGCTAATGAGTGCCAGGCCAACTTCATCTCCATCAAGGGTCCTGAGCTGCTCACCATGTGGTTTGGAGAGTCTGAAGCCAATGTCAGGGAAATCTTTGACAAGGTGAGCTACAAGCAGCTGAGCTATCTGTTCACTTGTTTGGCAGCAAGGTAGCTGTTTCTTGGGAGAATTGAAACCATCTTGTTCTGGCAGCTCAGCTGGAGCAGTGAAGGTCACTTTAATTTCCTTTCCTTCTCAGGTCTGAGAGACCCAGTTGTGTTAATGCTTGAGTCCATGTGTCCCTCCCATAGGCCCGCCAAGCTGCCCCCTGTGTACTGTTCTTTGATGAGCTGGATTCAATTGCCAAGGCCCGTGGTGGTAACATTGGAGATGGTGGTGGGGCTGCAGACCGAGTCATCAACCAGATCCTGACAGAAATGGATGGCATGTCTACAAAAAAGAATGTGTTTATTATTGGCGCTACCAATCGGCCTGACATCATTGACCCTGCTATCCTGCGACCTGGCCGCCTCGATCAGCTCATCTATATTCCACTTCCTGATGAGAAGTCCCGTGTTGCCATCCTCAAGGCCAACCTGCGCAAGTCCCCAGTTGCCAAGGCAGGTGCAAGGGCATTGGTGATACGGACTTCTATGAGTGCCCAGCCTAGTGTGGTGTTTGGTTCTTAGATTCGATTGGGGATTTCCGGGGATAGGGTTGTAAAGGGAAGACGGAAGACTTGAAGGTATTAATACAGTCCGGAATCAGGAGTAAAGCAGTGGTGAAAAATGGCACAAACTGGAACTAGGAGTTCTTGGGTGGCTCAGAGATCAGTGTATTAATAGGGGAGGGGAGGCTAAATGCTAAGGTAGCTCTATTGCTTCTTTTAGGATGTGGATTTGGAGTTTCTGGCTAAGATGACTAATGGCTTCTCTGGAGCTGACCTCACAGAGATTTGCCAACGTGCTTGCAAGCTGGCCATCCGTGAATCCATCGAGAGTGAAATTAGGCGAGAACGGGAGAGGCAGACCAACCCATCTGCCATGGTGAGTCTGCATCTTTTCCCCATATATGCCAGTTGTGGGGAGCCACATGCTCTAGAGGTAAGCTCTATCATGCTCTAGAGTTAAAGAGTATAAGGTTTTGGAAGGCTATCTGATAGATGCCCTTTTAGGTGGGCATCAAAGAGAAAGAATACTGAGTACTAATCTCTTCAGTCTGGAATTGTAAAGGCTGAGAAGAGATGGGTAGTCTATATGCTCAGCCTGAAGTAGGCTCTGTGAGGGAAATCAAAATATGATTGTGCACATAAACAAATAGAGCTGGGTTTAGAACCTAGGATCCATGTGCCTGTCCTTCCTTGGTGGTCCATGGACCTACTAAAATGCAGAATTTGGGGTGTGTATGTAAGCTTCCTAAAGACAAGGAATCTATATTATTTTGCATATTAGTGTATCTTGGCACCATGTTCGAGATTTCATGAATGAGTAAATAAATGAATGAAAGGCTTTCTTTATCTTTTGTAGGAGTTCTGAGACATCCCTTTTCCCTCCCTTAAAAGCTTAGAAACTATTGGGGCGCCTGGGTGGCTCAGTCGTTAGGTGTCTGCCTTCGGCTCGGGTCGCGATCCCGGGGTCCTGGGATCGAGCCCCGCATCGGGCTCCCTGCTCGGTGGGAAGCCTGCTTCTCCCTCTCCCACTCCCCATGCTTGTGTTCCTGTTCTCGCTATCTTTCTCTCTGTGTCAGATAAATAAATAAATAAATAAAATCTTAAAAAAAAATAAAAGGCTTAGAAACTGTTGATATACTTAATCCTATGGAGTAATCTGTTAAGTCACAGCAATCGGAGTGGCTTATTAGTGGAAGAGATAGAGTTTGACCTGGGTTATGAAGGGACACTATAAAGGCTAAGGAAATAAGCAGCCTAAATAACTGGCTTAAGAAATAGGATTGCAGGAATTGGGGAAAACCTGGGTAGATTTGAGAGGGCATATGTTATTGGACTGAGGCCACCAGGTAAGGTGTAATCCAGATGTAAGCGCTGAAAGTCATGTACCTTATCTTTAAAATTTAGGTGGTTTCGTTTTTATTTTTTTTTAAAGAAACTATTTTTAAAATTTAGCTTTATTGAGATAAAATTCACATATAGTTATTCACCCTTTTAATATATACTGTCTCCATGCATCTTGACAAATGTATTTAAGTTCTGTAACTATTATCACAGTTTAGATAAATTGCTGTCGTCCCAGAAAGTTCCCTCATGCCACTTTAGTCAGCTGCTTCTTTCCACCCTAAGCCCTTGGCAACCACTAATGTGATTTTGTCCGTACTGTTTGGCTTTTTCCAGAATGCATTAACAGTTTTTAAATAGGGCACTGACTCAGTTTTAGGAAGATTGGCCTTGCAACTATTCAGGTTGGATTAGAGAGACAGGAGACAGTAATGGAGGGGGGTGACCAGGAAGGCAAGGGAAAGAAGTCAGGCTGAACTTTAGCCCTGGTGGTCTGTGTTTACCAACCCTATAGGAGGTAGAAGAAGATGATCCAGTGCCTGAGATCCGCCGAGATCACTTTGAGGAAGCCATGCGCTTTGCCCGCCGTTCTGTCAGTGACAATGACATCCGGAAGTATGAGATGTTTGCTCAGACCCTTCAGCAGAGTCGGGGCTTTGGCAGCTTCAGGTAATTGCGTTACAGTGGGCAGTACTTAAGTGGTTTTGGGTAACTGTACAACCAAGATTGTGGGAGTCCTAAGGAGGCTGGCGGGTTAGTTGTGAAAATCCTACACAGGCCCTATCCTAACTCCCTTTTTTGGCTCTTTTTGTGCATACAGATTCCCTTCAGGAAACCAAGGTGGAGCTGGCCCCAGTCAGGGCAGTGGAGGCGGCACAGGTGGCAGTGTGTATACGGAAGACAATGATGATGACCTGTATGGCTAAGTGATGGTGGCCAGCATGCAGCGAGCTGGCCTGGCTGGACCTTGTTCCCTGAGGGTGGGGGCGCTCGCCCAGGAGGGACCAGGGGTGTGCCCATGGCCTGCTCCATTCCTCAGTCTGAACAGTTCAGCTACAGTCAGACTCTGGACAGGGGGTTTCTGTTGCAAAAAAATACAAAACAAAAGAGATAAAATAAAAGCGATTTTCATTTGGGAGGCGGAGAGTGAATTACCAACAGGGAATTGGGCCTTGGGCCTACGCCATTTCTGTTGTAGTCTGGGGTAGTGCAGGAGACCTGTGTGGGTGTGAACCAAGGCACCACCGCCACTCCCCACAGTAAAGCATCTGCACTTCACTCAGTGCTACCCAAGCCTTCCCTTCTTCCCTCTACCCAACCTGGGCAGGAGGATGAAGGGCCACAGTTGCTGGGTGTTTATATAGAGAGTAGGTTGATTTTATTTTACATGCTTTTGAGTTAATGTTGGAAAACTAATCACAAGCAGTTTCTAAACCAAAAATGACATGTTGTAAAAGGACAATAAACGTTGGGTCAAAATGGAGCCTGAGTCCTGGCCCCTTTGCCTGCTTCTTTTCCTGGGAAGGGCCTTGGGCTACCCCTTACTGTCAAGGCACTCTTCAAATGTGAAAAATTAAAATAAGATTGCACCCTCTTCCCCTTCTGATTAACAGCAGTATGAACTGCCACCTTGCCCCATGTCTGTATTATCACTGAATAGGACTGCAGGGGAGGGGGTACAGCCTGCCTGATGGAACTCTAGTTGTGTTTGATGTGGTTGGTAAGGTTAGGCTGCAGAGCTCTCTTTTCCTGACCAAGGACTGAATTGGGGTGCCTTCCAAAAATCTTAAAGGTTGCAGAAAGAGAATCTCTGTCTGAGGTGGATGTTTTTTGTAGGCATCTAAAAAGCCCTGAACATTCATGCTGTGGTTGAGGATCATTTACAGTTATGTCCACCTTTATGTAATTTGTATTATAAAAAAATAGTTTTTTTCTAATATAAAATTCTAGTATTGGATGTTTTTTTCTAAACATCCTCCCCTGCTCGATTGCTTGCATAGTTTTGTCCATGTCCAGGTGTAGAATATCCTTTTTGTTCATCAGGTACCAACATAATCACTTAGTGCTTTTTGGGATCAGTACTGTGATGCCTTACCCGGAGAGGAATATGGTTCAGAGAAAATAATCCCCAAATTTTTATTGGTCTTCCTAGTACTAACACCAATCGCTGGTACGGATTACAAAGATAGATAATCTACAAGGACACAAGATAATTATACTGGCTGATGAAACTGGGGCATTTTAAATTCATGTGCTGTGAAATAGAGATTTTTGCACGTTGGAGATTTGAGTTGATTCCCTCATTTTCCATGATACTTTCTCTACCACATTCTATCTTTCATCATCTTCTGGTTTTCCCACCATTTAGGTGTCCTGATGGCTAGCCTTCAGTCTTGTTTCCACTTTGAACATTGTCATTCTGTCATCCATGTGGCTCATCCCTGTGGGTTGGCAGCCTAACTTCACTGTGGGCCAAAGACAAGGTCTTTTGGGGGAAAGACATTTGGTTGGTGCCTCTGCATCAAGCTATAGGAACAGATTAGAAGACAAATGGTATTGGTATTTTCCTACAAAATATGTAGAGATGCTGGTTGATAACGTGAGAAATTTGTGTTGGAATGATTGTTTCGCTTTTACGTGTCACACCAAGTGTGTGACAGTTGGAGCTCTCTAGATCCTTTGGAAAAACCAAGGAACAGTTTGGAGCTCTGTAGATCCTTTAGGAAAAACCAAGGAACAGACTTATAAGTGAGAGGCGTGGTTCTAGTTCTGGCACTTGAGCTTATAGCAGTGTAGCTTTAACAAGGCACTTAGTTCTTTGGGGCCTCTGATAGATGAAGTGGTTGACAGTGTTTTGTAAACTGTAGAAGGGAGTGTGAGGAACTGTCAACACTTGCAGACACCTGCATACCTAAACCAAGAGGCAAGTCATAAAGGCAGTCCCATTTTTTCCCTTACAGTGTTCCCAGAGATTGGATTTTATTTTTATTTATTTATTTTTTAAGATTTTATTTACTTGACACACAGCGAGAGAGAGAAAGAGAGGGACAGAGCACAAGCAGGGCGAGCTGCAGGCAGAGGGAGAAGCAGACTTCCTGCATGAGCAGGGAGCCCGATGTGGGGCTCGATCCCAGGACCCTGGGATCACGACCTGAGCTGAAGGCAGCGGTTTAACCAATTGAGCCACCCAGGCGCCCCGAGATTGGATTTTACAATTTTACTGTAGCTAATCACTTCTTCCATAGGATGGGTGCTACAATTTGGAGATGAATTTCTAACCAAGAATATGGCATGAAACAGGTTATAGGGGATCAACAATCTACTGCAGATGCAAAAGCAAAGATAGAACTATAAACCTAACATCTTAAGATATATTTGGGTTTTGTTTTTGTTTTTAAGTAGGCTCCACACCCAGCATGGAGCCTAACCTAGGGCTTGAACTCATGACCCTGAGATAAGAGACACTTAACTGACTGAACTACCTGGTACCCCAAGATATATTTGGATCCAAGATACTGATCCTACGAGTTGCCCTGAGAGTCTAGTCACAATGCCCGTGAGAACACAGGTCTGCCAATCATTAATTCAACTGAACTGAGGCAAATGTTAAATGGTTTGTTACTCTTTTCCACTGAGGCCTTAAAAAGATATGCATAGACTCATGAAATGTCCTCGTGTCAAGTAGAAATTTAGAATTGAATTGTGTTTGGGGCGCCTGACTGGCTCAGTTGGTGGAGCATGCAACTCTTGGTCTTAGGATTGTGAGTTCAAGTCCCACCGTGAGCATGGAACCTACCTAAAATTAACCAAAAAAATGAAAAGAATTGCACTGAGATTATTTGGGGGTAGGGTAGGTAGGAAGAGGGAAAATAACTTCAGTTCCACTCCTGGCCAGCAGGTGGTGAGTTTTGGAGTAAGACCCTCTAGACAGGTTTGGGCTAATAAATAAAGCTTTGGAACAGATGAGTGACAGGAGGTAGAGGGACAGCATATATCTTCGGTTTTTCTCAACTAATATATATAGAGTAGAGGGAATATTGTAGAATGAAAAGAGCACTGGATTGGGAATGTGGATTTGACCTCATAGAACCTCAACTTCTTTTTTAGGGACTTGATAGCCATACTATCAGGAAACTGGTGCTGTCAACAAGGTACAAATTAGGGGCTGCAAGAAAGGGGAAATCATACCAAGACAGGAGAATCAGAAGGCTCCCGAGATCGTCTGGGCTGGGCATTAAAGGAAGGTGGGAGACTTGACATGGAGAAGTAGGGGAGAGCAGTTTGTGCAAAAGGCACAGAAGTCAGAAGATACAGAGCATGCTTAAGAAGCATCAGGTTGAGGGCGACTGGGTGGCTCAGTTGTTAAGCGTCTGCTTTCGGCTTGGGTCATGACCCCGGAGTTCTGGGATCGAGTCCCGCGTTGGGCTCCCTGCTCAGCGGGAAGCCTGCTTCTCCCTCTCCCACTCCCCCTGCTTGTGTTCCTGCTCTCGCTGTCTCTCTCTCTCTCTCTCTCTCTCTCTCTCTCTCTCTCTCTCAAATAATAAAATCTTTAAAAAAAAAAAAAAGCATCAGGTTGACTAGCCAAGGGAGTGTATTTGGAGAGGTCAACCACATGAACTTTAAATTCTAGGAGTGGGGCGCCTGGGTGGCTCAGTTGGTTAAGCGACTGCCTTCGGCTCAGGTCATGATCCTGGAGTCCCGGGATCGGGTCCCGCATTGGGCTCCCTGCTCGGCAGGGAGTCTGCTTCTCCCTCTGACCCTCTCCCCTCTCATGCTCTCTCTCTACTCATTCTCTCTCTCTCAAATAAATAAATAAAATCTTTAAAAAAAAATACTAGGAGTGAAGTTTATTTTTTTAAAGATTTTAAGTACTCTCTATACCCAACATGGGGCTTGAACTTATAACCCCGAGGCAATAGTCGCATGCTCTACTGACTGAGCCATCCAGGTGCCCCAAGTGAAATTTATTTTTTATTTTTCCTGCTACATTTTTTTTTAAGATTTATTTGTTTTAAGGTATGTGTGCGTGTGTGCATGTGCAATGGGGGAGGGGCAGAGAGAGAGAGGGAGAGTAACTCAAGCAGACAATCAGCATGCTGATTGCAGAGCCTGACATGGGGCTTGATCCCATGACCTCAAGATCATGACCTGAGCCAAAATTAAGAGTCAGATGCTTCATCGACTGAGCCACCCAGGTGCCTCCCCAAGTGAAGTTCATTTTATTTTATTTTAAAGATTTTATTTATTTATTTGAGAGATAGCATGAGAGGGAGGAGGGTCAGAGGGAGAAGCAGACTCCCCGCTGAGCAGGGAGCCCAATGCGGGACTCGATCCTGGGACTCCAGGATCATGACCTGAGCCGAAGGCAGTCGCTTAACCAACTGAGCCACCCAGGCGCCCCTGAAGTTCATTTTAAAGTTGTGGGTTTTCTGGACAAATTCCAGGACTAGACAATTTACTACCCCCCCTCCTTTAGTTAAAAACTTTTGCCACAGTTAAGTGGCAAAAAAAAAAATTTCAACAATTTCCAAGTGTACATAATATTGTCAGCCATATGTGCATTGTGCATACACAATTCACTTTTTATTTTTTTAAAGTAATCATGCCCAATGTGGGCCTCAAAGTCACCACCCAGGGATCAAGAGTTGCACCCTC
The DNA here is from genome assembly GCF_003265705.2 of Callorhinus ursinus. Taxonomy (NCBI): domain Eukaryota; kingdom Metazoa; phylum Chordata; class Mammalia; order Carnivora; family Otariidae; genus Callorhinus; species Callorhinus ursinus. The sequence continues at coordinate 2,094,314 of NW_027397104.1, forward strand.
TACCAACTGAGCCAGCCAGGTGTGACAATTCATGTTTTAAAAACCTTTCATTTTTATAGAAGCAGTAATGTATATTGTAAAATTTTAGAAAAATACAAGCAAATTTTATGGGGCACAGGGGTGGTGTAGTCTGTTGAGCTTCTGACTCGGGTTTCAGCTCAGGTTGTGATCTCAGGGTCATAAGATGGTCTACCGTCAGTGCAGGGTCTGCTTAAGACTCTCCCTTTTCCTCTCCTCCCCCTCCCTGTGTTTTCTTTCTCTCTCTAAAATCTTTAAAAATATGTAAGCACATTTTTAAAATTAATATTCCCAGAGATCATCATCTTAATAACTTTAGTTCGTATCTTTCTGTGCATGTATGTACATGTGTGTTTATTTATGTGGTATTTTTTTGTATGAGAATGATTAAGATGGAGTCTTAATACTTTCTTTAAAATGTTCTTGGAATCCCATGCTTACATGTGATGGAATCATTGATTCATATTTCAAGAAAGGGTTTGGTAATTCTACTTTGACAGAACAAATTTATGTAACAAATAGAATCTCAGATACTATGTTCTGAAACAAATACATTTGTTATAATACTTAATTTTCACTGTTAACAGTCTCTACTGTTAATTAAAGCAATCCCTCTAACAAAAAATTTTGAAGTTAGGGATGACATAGGAGATTCATGACCATCCTTGGCATATATTTAATCAGAAACGTGTTTACATTTATAACAGATGGGGCGTGCATACTATTCTGCTACAGGAAGAAGTTGGTCCCACTTGGCTGAGTGGCCTTTGTCCATTATACCCTTATGGTCTACATGCAGTATTTTTAAATCGAAATGAGATCTACTGCTTTATTTCTTAAGTCCATCTCTACCTTTTCCTTTTAGTAAATTTCCATTTAATCTAATACTCATAACACATTCAGCTTCCCAAGTGATCGGAATATGTCATTCACAATTTTTTATTTTTTGTGTGTGTATGCAAAAGGAATTTAATCTCTCTTTTAAGCACCTGTTTATCAGTGGGTTTTGTTACAGTTCTTGATCAAACCAATATCCAGTCTAGGACCACTGGTTGCATCTGTTAAGTTCGTTTATGCAAACTTTTATGACCTTTGTTGAAGAGATTGGGTCAGTTGACCTCCAGAGAATTGTAGCCATGTGGGGGATTAGAAAGAATAGGGCAACCAGTCTGGTGAGAAATGACTGAACTAAGACAGTGATGGTGGAGATGGAGAGGTGAATATGGATTTGCAATACATTTCATAAGTGTAACTGACAGGATTATAATTGACAACTAGATTAGGAAGTGAGGGGAACAGAGGAGTCAGAGATGACAGGCTCTGACTTCAGTATTGGGGTGGATGTGATACCCTTCAATAGGAATGGGCACAGTGGAGGAGAAGGTTAAAGGGAAAATGAGTTTTGGACAAGTTGAATGTGAGATGCCCAGTAGGCTATTGGATACGTGGATCTGAAGCCTAGATAGAGATGCTTTTAAAATGACCCATATTTTGAAATATGGCACTTAATGGGATGAGTTCAAGACTTTTTTTTTTTTTAATGGTATTGGTAAAGGTGGACCTATATTTTGGGGTGGGGGTCTAGTTAGGTTCTCACATCATAACCCTACTCAAAATGTAACAGTCTAAACAAATATATGAAACTTACTGTAAAAGTGCCAGAAATAAGTATTTTTGAAGCCATAAGGAAAGTGTTGGTCGATTAATTACATAAAAATTTTCAAGTTTGGTACAGTAAAAGTCACCTTAAACAAAATGCTACAGCTTGGGAGGAAATATTTGCAGCCTACATAATAGGATTATATCTCTGGTAGGTAGGCCCTTCCAAGAGGTCTGCATCCTGATTACTGGAACCTGTGAATATATTATTTTACATGGCAAAGGAATTAAACATTGCAGTTGGAGTTAAGGTTGCTAACCTTAAGGTAGTTAGACTTTAAGAGAGGAAGAGTATCTCAGATTAGCCAGATGGACCCGAAGTAATGACAGGTGTCCTTAAAAGTTGAAGAGGGAGGGGCGCCTGGGTTGGCTCAGTTGGTTAAGCGACAGCCTTCGGCTCAGGTCATGATCCTGGAGTCCCGGGATCGAGTCCCGCATCGGGCTCCCTGCTTAGCGGGGAGTCTGCTTCTCCCTCTGACCCTCCCCCCGTCATGCTCTGTCTCTCATTTTCTCTCTCTCAAATAAATAAATAAAATCTTTAAAAAAAAAAAAGTTGAAGAGGGAGGCAGAAGAGAGCAGAGTGATGTGATTAAGAACTTGCCTTGCCTTTGCTAGCTTTGAAGGTGGAGGAAGACAGTCAGTAGCCAAGGAATGTGGGCAGCTTTTACAAGCTGGGAAAGACAAGGAATGAATTCTCAGTGCCTACAGAAATGAATGCAGCCCTGCCAACCTTGATTTCAGCTCCATGGGACATGTCAGACTAATGACAAACTTGTTTTGTGGTAAATTTGTTAGGGCAGCAGTAGAAAAATGGGTAAAGGATATGAACAGGCAATTACAGAAGAAACCCACACGGCCACTAAACACAGGAAAAGGCACTTGTTTCTGTGGTCTTGGGGATGGATGAACTGACTCAGGGAGAGAAAGAGCACAGAGCTGAGAAGAAATGGTCAAAAGCGTAAAGAACTTGTGGATCAAGTGGGTGAAGAAGGGGACTATACCAAGGGCCGAGAACAGCTGCCTAGACTCAGACCAATTGTGTTCATGTGAATGGATGTATTTTTCTCCTTTTAACTTGCTGTGAAGTTTTTCTCAAGGGTAGCATTGGACTCTGTTCTGGCCTTATAGCCTCCTGTTGTAGAGTCGGGATGTGTGGACTCCAGGCTGATGATCTGTGAAGGGCTTGAAAAGCTAAGCCTGCAAAATCCTGAGCTCTGTAGTTCTCTGATTCTGAGGGAATACAGCGATAGCAGAAGTTAATAGGGAACTGACATTCCCAGTACCCCAGACTCCAAATACAACATGAGAGGGATTTGTCTAGTTCACCTAGTTTATTAGGATTTCTCTCCCCACCCACAGCTGGTTTGGCTTCAAGTCTTGGGGTATTGGGTGCCAGTACTACCAGCCTTTCCTCTTCTTACTGGTTTTGGTTGGCAGGGGCCATGTTTACCCAGAAACTTGGCTAACATTCTTTGGAGACCCCTGGTAAGGGGAACCTGAGGCTTGGGGGAGGAGAAACGCTTTTCCATGTGGGCCCAAGGGCAGTGCTTAGAATGTTGAGGGATCAGGATGTTGCCAGCTCCCAACCCTGCTCCTTGCTGAATTTGGGGACCTGCAGCCTTAGAGTGAAGCTGCTGAGGGAGAGCAATGTGTCGAGAGCTCTGGTCTTTGTGCTGAGGTCTTTGGGAAAGTCTGCTTAAAGGGGCTTCCACTAGTGTTCTGGCCTGGGCTGGGTGGCTCTTCCCTGTAACTATGGATGACTCCAATCTTGCATCCCGTCTTCTGTGGTCTCCTGCTTTGGGTTTCCTGGGGCTCTCTCTCTTTTTGGCTGAAGGTAGGGCTGAAGCCTTGTTCTGTCTCTTGCCTGAGGCCGGAACCTCAGGGTTTGAGGATTTACTCAGGTCTGAGCAGTTCTCACCAGTCTCCATGCGTACACATGGCCCCTGGGAGGGGACCTGGGCTACCATCTTCATCTTCATTCTTTCCTCTCTCTCAGACCCTTGTTCGGCCCTGCCAGACCCTCGTAGCTGAGGCTGGGAAGAAGAGTGGGAGTGATAACAGTGGGAGATCTGGACAGGCTGAGCTACTGTGCTGTGAACTTTCGGGGGATGACAGCTTGAAGAGTGGGAGCACAAATTAGAGGGATGACTCTGCTGTGGAGGGCAGGAAGAGAGTCTCCAGGAGCCTGGAGTTGTGGAGCTCAGGGCAAGGGAGCTGCCAAACGATTGACTTGGGTCAGGGGATCTGGAAGCAGGGTTCTGCTGTAGTTTTTTCAGCCTGAGTTCCAACTGTCTACTCCAGCGCCAGGCCTGGATCCCAGAGTTGGGGGGCACCTCTGGGACAGCCTCTCCCTGGGAGGATGGAGTCTCTGCCCTAGCCCCTGGGGACAGATCTCTCTTGGGTAAGTCAGGCTGGTTGGGCTCAGTCTTCAGAGCTTTAGCTAAGGTGGCAGGCCAGGGTACTGGCTGCACAGGATCCACTGCTGGAGGGCTGGAGCCCTGGGGGATCCCTCTTGGTTGCACATTCCTCCACACAAACTCAAGGTCAATATGTGGATCTGGTAGAGGAGCAGAGAGAGACCTGGGGGTTGGGGATGGGAGCTCAGTGGCCCTGCAGTTGTCTTTCTGCTCCACTGCTTCCCCCTTAGGCTTACAGGTACTTTGGTCTCCAGGAGTCTCACTTATGTGAGACTTTGACTTAGAGTTTGGAGGTGGGCTGGGGCCCCACAGTGGGGAGCCAGGAATACAACAGGTTTCTTTCTGCTGCTTGTTCCCCCCAGTAGGCTCAGATTTAGACAGGGCTCCCAAGGATCTGGCTCCATGTAGGTTTTGGGGTAAGCTGCCAGCTGGGAGCTCAGAGGCCCAGGAGTTCTTTCTCCTTTTTATGTCCCCACATCTAGCCTCAGAATCAAACAGGACCCCCATGGGGCTAGCTCTGAGGGGCTCCAATATAAGAGCTGGGGGTGGGCTGAGGGCCAGCGATGGGGGCTCAGGAGCCCAGGAATTCCTAGAATGCTCAGTGTCCCTCCATGCAGCTTCTGATCTAGTGAGGCCTCCCATAGGATTGATTCTGTGGAGTTCTAGAATGGAAGCTAGAGATAGGCTGTGGGCAGGGGCTGGGGACTCAGAGGTCCAGAGGTTCTCTCTCTGCCCCCCCAAAGCTTTGGACTCAGACAAGTTTCCCTGGGAACTCATTCCTAGGGACACCAGCAGAGAAGATGAGGGTAGCCTAGGAGAAGAAACTGGGTCTGCAGAGACCCAAAGATTTTCTCTACTCTGCCTGCCCTTGCATGGAGTCTCAGATCTTGGTGGGACACATTTAGGGCTGGTTCCATAGAGCCCTGGGTTGAGGTCCAGGGCTGGGGGCTTAATGGCCCACGGGTTTCCTGAATTTTCTCTGTGTCCCCACTGGGGCTTATATCTAGATGGATCTCCCAGAGAACTTCCTCCCTGGAGTTCTTGCAGGGGACCTAGGGGAGGGCAAGGGCATGGCATTGGAGACCTAGAGGTCTGAGCGCTTTCTCTGTGACTCATGGTTCCCCAGAAGTTCTTAGGTGCAGAAAGTCCTCCTTCAGGGATGACTTTCTGGAGTTCTGACAGAGCATCTGAGGGTTGGCAGGGAGCTGGCATTGGAGGATCAAAGGCTTGAGAACTCTCTTTATGTCCTGTGGTTCTCCACTGAGTTTTGTATCCAAGTGGAACTCCCAGGGGGCTAGTTCCTTGTGTCTCTGTCATGGGGTCTACAGATTGGCAAGGGACCAGGATTGAGGCCTCAGAGATTTGAGGATACTCTGTTTGCCTTGTGGTTTTCCAGAGGGCCTTAGATCTAGGCAGGCCTTCTATAGCGCTGACTTCCTGGAGTTCTGAAAGGGAGGCCAGGTTTGGGCTGGGAGTTGGCACTGCAGGCTCAGAGGCCTTGGGGTCTTCATTTTGCCCCATAGTCCTCCATGGGGCCTCAAACCTTGTCAGGACTCCCAGAAGGCTAGAAGGATACAGCAGAGAGGCAGAGAGTGAATCTAGAATGTGTTGTTGGAAGCTGGGATCCTGTGGCACATCCCACCAGACCTCAGATAAGGAGGAGAGCTTGGAGGGTCTGGTTCTTTGGAGTTCAGGCTGTAGGTGCAGGGCTTGATCCTCAGAGACCCAAGGGACCTCTTTCTGCTGCATAAGCCACTCTGTCTGTGCCTTAGTATCAGATAGGACTCCCATGTGGTCCATGGGAAAGGACTTAAGATGGAAGGGTAGTGATGGGACAGAAGGGGAAGATGGAGGAGGAGGTTGCTGAGGATCAAGGGCTGTCCGTTCCAGGTCTTCTGTATTATGAATTTCATGGGTAGGAGGCTGAGTTGGGGAGCAATACTGGGGAAGCAGCAGATTGGACCTAGGCAGGAAGACAAGCTTGTTGAAGAAGACAGAAGGACCAACAGACAACTTCAGGGGAGAGGGGCTACCTGAGCTCAGGAAGATGGCCTCCAAGGACTCACTGTGCAAAGAGGGGAGACCCCAGAAGAGCTGGCTTTTTCTCTGATGTAGATAGCTTCCTGATTCTGTTTTGTGCCTCACAGGCAGGTTGGTCAGGATCTGAAAGGTGGGGAAGGATCTGGAAGGGCTTGGGGTCTGTGTATGTACTTGCTTTGGTGTCCCTTTGGCTTTGTGGAGGTCCTCAGAACCACAGGATGGTTGAGATGGGGCTGTGGTGGCTTGCTGTCCAATAGGAGCTTCTTTGGGAAGAGAACATGGCTTCACTGGATCCAGAGATGTTTCCTCTTCTTCCTCCTCTTCTTCTTCCTCCTCTGACTTCTTCCACAGGTGATCAAGGAAAGCCACACGGTACAGAAGTGGTAGGCCCTGTGGAGTGGAGAAAGCTACGTCAGGCATGAAACCTTTCAGAGACACAAGGTGTGTCATGAAGCCCTCAGTCTCTGTTCCACATCCAGAGGGAAGTTATGTGGCCCCACATCTGTGGTCAGTAGTCACTTACCCATCTGGGCCATTACCCAGCCCATATTTGGAGATCAGTATTCCCTACCATAACAACATCTAGGGTCAGTAATCACCCACCTGTCTTCAAATCTGGTATCCATGGTCACTCATCCAGCCTCAGATTTAAGATTTACAGTCATTCCATGTCAATGATATTTTATCTGAACTCACATGTGGTATCAAGAGTCATTCACCCAGCTGCACATCCATGTCACCCACCTTGCCTTGCATCATGTCCCCAGAGTACCAGGGTTGAAGCTGTCGCCACCTCCCAAGCTGCCACCACCTCCGGATCTGCCATACCATGAACAAGAATAGTGTCACCAGATTCCCTGGACTCTGGAGGCAGCTGCTGCCACAGTGTCTGCAGGCCAGGGCGTGGGTCAACTGGCCCCAGAGAAACTCCGTGTCCCCTTTAGCCCCAAGTAGGCCTTGTATCAGCCATTCCATTTTCCTCAGCCAGTGGCAGTTTACCCCGAGGTCATCACTGCATCACGGAACAAAGAACTCCCATCCCCCACATGCCTAACAGCCTTTTCCCTGAATTTGGAGCCAAAACATTGCCTCTACCAGGCAACTAATACTTCGTAACAGTGAAACCTTAGTGATCCCTTTTGTCTTGATTGCCAAAACCAGAATTATGCTTCAGGCATTGTCATTAAGGACATGGATTCTAGCATCAAACCGCTTTATTCAAATCCTAGTTCTGCCACTTCCTATCTGTGAAATCTCAAACTACTTAATCTTCGACTGCCTCAGTTTTCTCACCTGTGAAATGGGGATGATATTACCCAGAGAGTTGGGGTTTTTATAAAGATCTTATTTATTTATTTATTTGACAGAGCAAGAGCAGGAACACAAGCAGTGGGGGGAGTGGGAGAGGGAGAAGCAGGCTTCCCGCCGAGCAGGGAGCCCGATGCGGGGCTCGATCCCAGGACCCTGGGACCATGACCTGAGCTGAAGGCAGACGCTTAACGATAGCCACACAGGCACCCCGAGTTGTTTTGAGGATTAAATGAACAAATTCATATGATTAGGATAGTACATAGTATATGCTGTATTAAAAAATTATTTCTTCTGGGGCACCTGAGTGGCTCAGTTGATTGAGTGTCTGACTCTTGGTTTCAGCTGAGGTCATGATATTGTGGCCCTGGAATCAAGCCCTGCATCAAGTTCTGCACTCATCTGAGAGTCTGCTTGTCTCCCTCTCCTTCTGCCCCTCCCCCTGTTTCGTGCTCTCTCTCTCTCTCACTCTCGCTCTTGCTCTCTTTCTAAAATAAATCTTGGGGGCGCCTGGGTGGCTCAGTTGGTTAAGCGACTGCCTTCGGCTCAGGTCATGATCCTGGAGTCCCGGGATCGAGTCCCGCATCGGGCTCCCTGCTCGGCGGGGAGTCTGCTTCTCCCTCTGACCCTCCTCCCTCTCATGCTCTCTGTCTCTCATTCTCTCTCTCTCAAATAAATAAATAAAATCTTTAAAAAAAAATAAAATAAAATAAATAAAATAAATCTTGGGACACCTGGGTGGCTCATTCGTTAGGCGTTTGCCTTCAGTTCAGGTCATGATCCCAGGGTCCTGGGATCAAGCCCCGCATCGGGCTCCCTGCTCCACGGGAAGCCTGCTTCTCCCTCTCCCACTCCCCCTGCTTGTGTTCCCTCTCTCACTGTGTCTCTGTCAAATAAATAAATAAAATCTTTTTAAAAAATTAAATCTTAAAAAAATTATTTCTTTTAAGGTTCCTGATTATAAGCCTTATTCCATCTTTAATATATGGAGTCTGTTCCCACCCTCCCCCCTTTTAAAATCTCATGTCAGCTATGAACTGTCTTATTTGACGTTAGGTTGCTTAAGATCATTTTGGCAAGGATTTATGTTAAGGATGACAAATCAAATGTGCTTGACCATTTTTCTTCATTGGCCTTCTTTATCCTAAAACCACCACTCTGTTCCACATCGACTTTTTCAGGGCCAAACTTTAATCTCTACCTTCCCAGTACAATTTAGTGCCTCTCTTCTCACCCCACCCCCATCAAAGGCCAGCTTAGTCTGATAGAAAGAGCACTGAGCTGAAATTAAGACTTGGGTTCTCTAACTCTGTCACTGATAATATCAGTTATGTGATTTCAGGCAAGAAAAGTTTCTCCCCTAGGTATCATGAGTTGGACTAGATTTATTTATTCATTCACTCATTTTTTTTTTAATTTTATTCATTCACTCATTTAACATATATTTACTAAGTGCCTACTATGGATCAGGTATTGTGCTCAGTCTTGAGGAGATAGAAATAAGAGTCTCTGCACTAAAGTAGGTCCCATTTCAGTGGGGCGGGGGGACAGTTAAGTAATAGACAATTAAAATGGAAATATGCACAGGGTACTATGGGGTCAGAGGAGGATATCTAACTAGCCTGGGGAGGGGGGTTGCTTGCCAGGGGCTGCTTCCCAGATGAGATGATTAATGCTTGGTTTGAGGAGCCAAGAAAATGAAAGTATAGGCAGCAAGGGAAGGACAATTCAAGCAGGAGGAACAGCCTGTGTAAAGGTGCTAGGGCAGAGAAAGCATGTACCATTAGGGAAATTGAAGGTATTTCAATGTATGGGGGTTAGGGAAGCAGTAAAAGATGGACCTGGTAAGAGGATCAGCAAGGCCCCTCAATATCAGTCTGAGAAACTGAAATTTATCCTGAAAATGATGGGAAATCAGTGAAAAGTTTTGAGCAGGAAAGTGACAAGATCAAGTTTTATGTCTTGGAAAGAACACTGGCTCTAGTGAGGGCAAAGAGATTGAGGTGAGAGATTAGTTAGGGAACTCTTGCTTTAGTTTAGTTTGGATGAGGCCTAAACCAAGGCAGTGATGGTAAGAATGGAGAATAATGAATTCAAGTAGAATTCCAAAGATATAATTGATTAGACTTCATTACCAATGGCACGGGGTGGATGAAAGTGGGAGTTGAGAATGACTCTAGGGTTCCTAACTCAGGAAACTGGGTGTGTATTAGTGCCATTTTTTTTTTAAAGATTTTATTTATTTGTCAGAGAGAGAACACAAGCAGGGGGAGCAGCAGAGAGAGAGAGGGAGCCTGATGCGGGGCTCGATTCCCCAGGACCCTGGGATCAAGACCTGAGCTGAAGGCAGACACTTAACCGACTGAGCCACCAAGGTGCCCCTATTAGTGCCATTTTACTGAGATAGAGAACACAGACTTGGGAACCAATTTAGGGTTGGGGGGAGGGTAGTGGGTTCCATTTAGACATTGACTGTGAGGTTGCTGTGACAAGGAAAAACTGGGCAGGAGGCAATTAGATGGATCTAAAGCTTGGAAGAGCAGTCTATGGTGAAGATGTAAAATTTGACAGCTAGCAGCATATATGTAGCAGCTGAAACCATAAAAGGGCTTAAAAATGATGTACCGATATGTAACATTTGGCTCAGTGTGGCATTAAAATTGGAGTAGCCAACACTGTAAAACTAGTAGATTGTACAAAATAATCAGTATTTCAAGTTTAAAGTCTGGCAGCACTAGACTCTCATTTCCACAAAGTAAAAGACCATTTAGAGCTATGTAGCAGTGGCTCCCCTTGTAGTGTACATGTGCTCTTCAATTCACTGTGGTTCTCCCCATGTTCTCATCGTTAATGCCAAGGGTAAGGCTAGTTGCAGTTTATCACTGTGCCTCTGATTTTGTTTTCTTATATGTGTCCATTTCTACTCATTTGTATTACCTGCCTGGTATTTGAGTTTGCTACCTCTGGATGACGAAGGTAAGTTGAGTCTTAATGGGAAACAGAGAAAGCAATGTTGAATACTTACATAGTTACATTTATGGCAGGATAGTTTACCAAGCTATTAATTGTTGTCTCGTACTTCTTGCCAAAGGAAACATCCAGTAGGATAAAAAGGTAACTTTGCTCTCCTCTCTTCCAGGAATTCTAGGTTTCTTGTCTAATGGAATTGGTAGTTTTATATTTTCTAGTCCCAAACCAAAGTTTCAAGACACCCGGTCTACAACCTTATCCAGGCTCTTGTGTGGGAGGGGAATTTAATTTAGCTACGTGTTCTTGAGAAGGAGAAGATGGAAGATGATTGAAAGAATTGCCCATGGATAGAAGTGTGTTCAGGAATTTGAGAAAAGAGATACAGTAATGGGTTCCCTGAGTGACAGGGTCTGTACAGAAAGAAGTCCACTGGGAGGCAGCAATACTTTTTTTTTTTTGGCAACAGGACTTCTAATGGTTAGGGCACTAAACATCCAGCACATAGTCTTGGGAACTGCAGCAAAAATGCGGTGTGCGTACCTGGCAGAGATGCTATGGAGCCACCTGCCTTTGAATGGACCATATGCGTTTACACAATGCACATCCCAGTGGCAACCAAGATAGACTCAAGACCAGAGGTTATTTTCTGAGTGGTTTTTTTTTTGAGGAGGGGAGGGTTGTTTTGTTGGTCAATGTATATCATGCTAAAGAGGAAAAAAGCTCCCCCATATAATGGTTTAATATTGGATGTCTTCCAACAATAATAAATGAGATTTTTTAACCAGATTTAATTTAACTTAGAAAAATTAAGTAATGTGATGTTTCTTGTTTCTCAGTGTTGTGGAACAAATTTATACTCTAACATTTATTACTCTTTAATAACACTGTATTAGTCTCTACAACTCTTTTTTTTTTTAAGATTTTATTTATTCATTTGAGACAGAGAGAGTACAAGCAGGGGGAGAGGCAGAGGGAGGGGCGAAGCAGGCTCCCTGCTCAGCGGGCTACTCCAGGATCTGGAAATCATGACCTGAGCTGAAGGCAGACGCTTAACCATCTGAGCCACCCAGGCGCCCCTACAACTCTTTTTTTAATCTTTATAACTTTTTGAAGTAGGTATTGTTATCTTTTTTTTTGCATAAATGGAAACTGGGGCACAGAGAAGTTAATATATATTAATATATATTAACTATATATTACTATATAATATTATATTACTATACATTACTATATATATATATTTCTGGCTATCCCAGAAAGCAGAGCCAGAGTTTGAGAACCCCCTTGCATTGTGAAGAATCATTTAGATATAAGTGACAAGAAATAAAATCCAACAGGTGTAAGCAAAATGGGACTATATTGACTCTAACTGAAGAGTACAGGATTAGGGCTGCCTGGTTTCGGGTAGTAGGGTTGATTCAGGAACTCATTTCAGTGTCATCAGGATTCAGTTTCTATTTTTTTTTAAGATTTTATTTATTTATTTGAGAGAGAGAGAGAGCATGAGCAGGGGGAGGGGCAGAGGGAGAAGCAGACTCCCCGCTGAGCAGGGAACCCGAGGCGGGGCTTGATCCCAGAACCCTGGGATCACGACCTGAGCCAAAGGCAGATGCTTAATGACTGAGCCACCCAGGCACCCTCATTTTCTATTTCTTGGCTCTCTTCTGTGCTAACTATATTCTCAGGTTTTGTGTCATAGCAGGTTCAAGTGAAGCTGAAAATGTGTTGTTCTGACAACATTGTGCCTGTGGGTTCCAGTTGGTCATATATCTATCCCTGAACTACTCACTGAACTGCTCACAGGGAAACAGAATGCTGCTTCTAACAGGTCAGAGTCACACTCTACCTGCACATGGACAGAAGCAGGGATGTGTGGTAGTCCCTCCAAAGGAAACATACTGTTTTCAGAAAAGTGTATGCATGTTGGTATCAAAACAAAATAAAACAGATGTCCACTACAGCCCTCTCTAACATCTCCATCTGGCTCAGCCATGCCATTACCCTTTTAGGATCTAAGGCTTAAGTTGAAGTGTGAATGCAGATCCTCTGAAGATTGGGGAAGGGACTGGATGGAGCCCAGGGCAGCATCTTAAAGAAGGGGGAATCTATGAGAGACCCAAACATCTGTATGGATACCCCATTTAATGACTCTCAATTCCTAGACTTTTTCATCTTAGAGTCCTTTACCTTGGCTTCAGTCCAGCTTTGTCCATATCTGAAGCCTCATCATTAGGGACTGTTTGGCCCTCTGAAATAGTTTGGCATCCCACCTTCTGACTTCAACCTCTAGATTTGTTCTAAAGATGCCAATTCTTCATCCTTGTCAGAACATCCATTCCACTTTCTCCTTGTCCATCAACAATCTTCCTTCCTTTCTTGCTATGTGAAAGGTGTCCCTCTGGGAGGCCTTCCTTCACCTTCCCAGGCTAGTATGGGTGCACTTATCCTCCCGCCAATCCGTCACCGCCATTTTCCACGCCAGATTGTAACTTGTGCCACGCCTTGTAACTTGCCTTCATTTCCTCCCTCTCTATGATAGACTTCAATGTCCATCACTTAATCACATCCCAAACACTTCTCAATTCTTCCTTTCATCACTTTTGCCTGGCAAAATCCCAGTTCTGCCTCTACCAAGACCTGCTCTTTAGGAAGTGGCTCAGCCCTATTGGATAAAATCATACGTGTTGGTGTCACTGTAGACCATGGTCTACAACTAATGGTCAGCCCCACTATCACTTGAAAAGCATTTATTCATGCATTCCATTAAGTGCCTACTATGTACTAGGCACTAAGTACTTGGGATACATCAGCATTCAAAACAGGCAAAACTCCCTGCTCATGGAGCTTACTTCATTTATTCCTTAAAAACCTTCCCATCCTAGGGATGTCTGCGTGACTCAGTTGGTTAAGCATCTGCCTTCGCTCAGGTCATGATCTCCAGGTCCTGGGATCCAAATCCCGCATTGGGCTCCTTGCTCAGCGGGGAGTCTGTTTCTCCCTCTCCCTCTGTCTCTCCCCCTGCTTGTGCTCTCTCTGTCTCTCTTAAATGAATAAATAAAATCTTTTTTAAAAATCTTTAAAAAAACACAAAACTTTCCCATCCTACTTAAAATCAATTCAAACCTTCTTCACTTTCTTCAGCTTCTCTTGCCCCTGCTCCTAGCAGATGAGCCAGATCTCCACTTTTCAAAGGAACCAGAAGCCATCATATGGAAACCTTTCATCATTAAATACTCTTGAGTTCAGTCTCCTTCCTTCCTTCCTTGCTATGTGAAAGGTGTCCCTCTGGGAGGCCTTCCTTCACCTTCCCAGGCTAGTATGGGTGCACTTATCCTCCCGCCACTCCGTCACCGCCATTTTCCACGCCAGATTGTAACTTGTGCCTTAATTATCTGAGGGCAGAGACCTTTTTTACCCAGCCAACTGCTTTAACCCCCGCATCTGCCTAGTAGTATTTGGTTAGAATTCAGTGTCTAGAATGAGCGATGGGCGGGATTTCTTGGAGAGACCCCGCCTACGGCCTGCTCCCGGGCTTCAGAACTCTTTCCTCAGGCTTCTTAGTGGCCACCTCTTGAGGCCTCCAGTCTGGTCAGCATACTTCGCTTCCGTGAGACGTGAGCTGGGCAGTTAAGCTCACAGCCGAGATTCAGGCGGTACTTTTCCGACGCCCCAGGGCCCTCCCCGCCGCGGGACTACCCCACCTCCAGCGGTGAGGCTTCTGGGTAGGGCGGCTGCGCCCAGGACCCGCCGCGGGTCTGAGCGTCGACGCGTCACCGCGGCATTGGCTTCTCCTTCGCTGCCCAACTCGCCAGTCGTTCTTTTTCTTTTCCCTCCGCCTCCCTCTCCCTTCCCCTTTCCTTCTTCCCTTTCTCCTCCCGTCCCTGTCCTTTCTCTTTCCTCGCCTTCTCCGCGCCTCCTCCATAAGGATGTCGAGGTAAAGGGCCCCGTCAGCAGCCCAGCCCCACTAGCCTGGCCGCATGCACACGGTCTTGTCCAGTGTCCCGGATAGGCCCGGTGTCCTGAACATGTCTGGGCTGATCAGAGGACAGTGAGACCTCACGGAGCCGCTCCTCCAGGAGGGGTCAGTTTCTCAAACTCCTTCCTTCACACTCACTCATCCACAGGAGGGAGGATGCCCGGCCAGGTCCCGGGGAAATTGTTTCAGAGGAGATGAAGGGAGCTGTGAGGCCGCGGGGGCCGCCAGTGGGAATGGTGGGAGGGAGCCCCGCACAGGCCCCTAAGGTCAGAGCGTCAAGGGGCTGAGGTGAGGCGGACTCCTGAGGAGCAGAGGCAGACCCGGCAGCGTATCTGTGGAGGCCCACCCTGGAGAGGCTTCCAGCAGCCGACACGCCAAGCCAAGGCTTTTAGAACATAGCAAGATCTGGGGCGCCTGGCTGGCTCCTCGTTAGAGCATGCGACTCTTGATCTTGGGGTTGGGAGTTGGAGCCCCACGTGGGTACAGAGGTTACTTAAATCAATAAAATTAAGAAGAAGGAGGAGGAGGAGAAGAAGAAGAAGATAGGAAAATCTGAGGCATCTGTATTTATTGAGGGGCTACTATGTGTCAGGTCTTGAGTTTGATAGCAACTTTAGCTATGTTCCACTAGAGGTAGGAAGAAATATTGTAGTTTTTTTTTAAACAGTTTTTCCTCGTTATGATAGTATTGTATACTGAATTTAGAAGATTTGAAAAACTAGGAGAATCCCATAAACTTCCAATCTCAAAATAATTTCCATAGCATTTTGACACATTTCTTTTCAGACTTCGCTATTCATATTTTTATACAGATTAAATAAATGTAGGTTTTTATAAGGTAGGAAAGCATTAATATTTTAGTGTAAACCCTTTCTACACACTGTAAACTCTTCCTAACCATCATTTTTAATGACTATGTTATTCTCTAAAGTAGGTTCTCTTAGGTAATCAGTAACCACTCATGTGGTTAGTTATTTCAGCACTGACTTCTATGGGCTTCAGTCTAATAAATTCCAGTTGCTTGCTAAACATCCCCAAGCTCAGTTTCCCACAGGTACCCCAGGTCTATCATCTTCATAACTTAAACCATTTTCTCCTTCTGTCCCAATCTGTTCTTCCAGTTGTGGTCCCCAAAGCAATTAGTATCACCTAATCACCCAGGCAAGAAACAGGAGCCATTCTACACTGCTGCCCCTTTATTTTTTCCAACTTTTGCTAATTTTATCTGCTGTTTCTTAAATCTGTCTCTCTTCCCTATTGTCACAGTCATCCTGTTAGTTCAGGCTGTCATCATTTCTCCCACAGACTGTGCAGTTGCCTCCTAGCTGATCTCCATTCCTCCAGCTTTGTCCATCTTAAGTCCTCTCCCCTCACTACTCAATCTACCTAAAACAATCAATCTCCCTAAAACAAAAATGACCATGACTTTCTTTAAAATCCTTCAGAGAGGCCATATTTCCTACACGGTACACAGAATCCTCCACTTGGAGAGCTCTCTCTACTTCTTTAGCATATCTTGCCATTACCTGCTTGGATTTGTTGTTCGAATAATAGAGGGATGTTTGTAGTTTCCCCTGAGCCCCCTGTGCTCTTCATTGCTTTCATATCTTTGCTCATCACGATTCTGATTTCTCTGTCTAGAATGCCCTCACGACTTTTTTCTACCTGGCTAATTCTTAAATGTCCTTCTGTCCTAATTCAGGCATTATCTCCTTAGGTAACCTACCTGGAAGGTCCAGGTTGGGCTAAATGTCCCTTCTTTGTGCTCTAAGTGATCTAGAGATTATCTCTGTCCTTTCAGTTAAAACATCCTTAAAACCCTTTAAATCTATTTACTATGTGTACTTTTTCTTATAATTTCAATATCTGCAGTCTGAACATGTCTTATTTTTCTGTTGTACTTTCTCTGGACTTTGGCTTATGGAGGTCTGATTCCTTGTATGTTTGATATGCATATTATTAGGAGCTCATATTTGGTTACATTTTAGCTTTGTGAATCTTGAAGAGCGTGTGTTGGGATAATTTGTTTTGGTTTCTCCTGAGTGTTAGGGGATATTACCAACCTGGAACAATTTCTGTTTCTTGTATTGGGATTTCTCAGTCTGTGAGTATGGTATAAATTCAAATCCCAGGATTGCATGAGACTAGGACTATGATTATAAATTATTAGGGAAAATTATTAACATTAATGTTGTTAGTCTTTCCACTCAGTTTTGCTAATTTTGTCTATTTCTCAAATTAGTCTCTCCTCCCCATTCTTAGTGTCACCAGAGACAGATTGATTTTCTTATTGGTTCTTGTTGCATGTAGATTTTTCTGTTTACATCTTCAAGATATAGTCCTTTTGGGTGCTTGGCTTTATGTGCTGTTCTTAGATTCAGCTCTTACTTTGTTAAATCTAAACACTATTCCTCAGTGGAGCTGATAACCAGCAAAGCTTTAGGTTTCTGGTTTGAGCATATATATATATATATATATATATATATATATATTTTAAAGATTTATTTATTTGACAGAGAGAGACACAGCAAAAGAGGGAACACAAGCAGGGGGAGCAGGAGAGGGAGAAGCAGGCTTCACGCTGAGCAGGGAGCCCAATGTGGGGCTCGATGCGGGGCTCGATCCCAGGACCCTGAGATCATGACCTGAGCTGAAGGCAGATGCTTAACGACTGAGCCACCCAGGTGCCCCTGTTAGAGCATATTTTTAAGGCAGCCCTGGTGTCAGTGTTGGCTTTCCATCTAATTTTGGCTCTAGAATTTTTTCTTCCTCCCTTCTTTCTTTCCCTCCCTTCCTCCCTTCCTTCCTTTCCTTCTTCTCTCTCTCTTGTTTTTTTTTTTAAAGATTTTATTTATTTATTTGAGAGAGAGAGAGAGAGAGCATGAGAGGGGGGAGGGTCAGAGGGAGAAGCAGACTCCCTGCCAAGCAGGGAGCCCGATGCGGGACTCGATCCTGAGACTCCAGGATCATGACCTGAGCCGAAGGCAGTCGCTTAACCAACTGAGCCACCCAGGCGCCCTCTCTTTTTTTTTTTTAAGATTTCATTTTTAAGTAATCTCTATACCCAACACGGGGCTCGAATTTACAACCCTGAGATTAAGAGTCACATGCTCCATGTCTGAGCCAACCAGATGCCCCCTCCTCTCTCTCTTATTTGTCTTTTTCTTTTTCTCTCTTTTTCTTCTTCTTTTTCTGTTTATTGAAAGCTTCCCTTACCTTCTTATGAGCTCAGCAATGCATTTAAAACTGTATTTGCTCTAATTTATCCAGCATTTGGGTGTTTTGCAGTGGGAGGACATTTCATAATTTCTAGCCTAGCTAAATGTCAGAAATGGAAATCTTGTAGACTTCATTTTTTTTTAAGATTTTATTTATTTATTTGACAGACACAGCAAGAGAGGGAACACAAGCAGGGAGAGTGGGAGAGGGAGAAGTAGGCTTCCCGCAGAGCAGGGAGCCCGATGTGGGGCTCGATCCTAGGACCCTGGGATCATGACCTGAGCAGACGCTTAATGAGTGAGCCACCCAGGTGCCCCTAGACTTCATTTTTTTAATTGGATTATTTCAGGCTTACTTGGAGGTTTTTTAAAATTTAAATTCAATTATCCAACATATAGTACATCATTAGTTTTATTTTTTCTATTTTTATTTTTTAAAGATTTTATTTATTTATTTGACAGAGAGAGACACAACGAGAGAGGAAACACAAGTAGGGGGAGTAGGAGAGGGAGAAGCAGGCTTCCCGCTGAGCAGGGAGCCCGATGCGGGGCTCGATCCCAGGACCCTGGGATCACGACCCGAGCCGAAGGCAGACACTTAACGACTGAGCCACCCAGGTGCCCCACATCATTAGTTTTAGATGTAGAGTTCAGTAATTCATCAATCGCATATAATATTGGGTGCTCATAACACTGGGTGCTCATCACATCACGTGCCATCCTTAATGTCCATCACCCAATTACCCCATCCCCCCCACCCACCTCCCTTTCAGCAACCCTCAGTTTGTTTCCTGTAAAGAGTTTCTCATGGTTTGTCTACCTTTCTGATGACTTCGGTTTTCCCTCCCTTCCCCTGTGATCCTCTGCACTGTTTCTTATATTCCACATATGAGTGAAACCGTATGATAATTGTCTTTCTCTGATTGACTTATTTCACTCAGCATAATACCCTCCAGTTCCATCCACATGGATGTAAATGGTATTACTTGGAGATTTTTACAGTGAAATCTGTCAAACACTTGTTTGCTTTTTTCTTGGTTCTTTTTTTTTTTTTAAGATTTTATTTATTTTGAGAGAGAGAGAATGAGAGAAAGAGAGCACGAGAGGGAAGAGGGTCAGAGGGAGAAGCAGACTCCCTGCCAAGCAGGGAGCCTGCTGTGGGACTCGATCCCGGGACTCCAGGATCATGACCTGAGCCGAAGGCAGTTGCTCAACCAACTGAGCCACCCAGGCGCCCCTTCTTGGTTCTTTTTAAAATTAGTTTTTTTGTTTGTTTGTTTTGTTTTTTATCACCCAGAGTAATATATGCCCATTATTTTAAAAGTCAGTGGTTTAGGGGCATCTGGGTGGCTCAGTCGTTAAGCGTCTGCCTTCAGCTCAGGTCATGATCCCAGGGTCCTGGGATCAAGCCCCGCATCGGGCTCCCTGCTCCGCGGGAAGTCTGCTTCTCCTTCTCCCACTCCCCCTGCTTGTGTTCCCTCTCTCGCTGTCTCTCTCTGTCAAATAAATAAATAAAATCTTAAAATAAAAAAGTCGGTAGTTTAAATTTTTTCTTTTTTGTTTGTTTTGAGAGAGAGTGAGTGGTGGGCAGAGGGAGAGGGTAATGGTTAGTGGGTAGAGGCAGAGGGAGAGGGAGAGGGAGAGATTCTTCTTAAGCTGGCTGCAAGCCTAGTGCAGAGCCTGACACAGGGCTGTCTTATGACTCTGAGATCATGACCTGAGCCAAAATCAAGAGTTGGACACTTACCTGACTGAGACACCCAGGCATTCCAGTAGTTTGTCTTTTAACAGAAAGCAGGCTCTTTTCTCCCACTTTCTTCTACCCCAAGTCTTACCTACCAGAGGCAACCATTTTGAGTTCTTTTGGCTATTTTTTGTATTGTTAACCTCCTTATTTTTAAATAATATACTTTTACTACTGTTTCTTGATTTATTAATTTTAGACATCATATTGATTTCTAACTATGGAAGATGAAGATTAGGCTTTCACAACCATCCCCATTTTTCTTCCTCCATATTCTTACATTATAATTTTTTGGTTAAATTGATGTTCATATTTATATTAAATAGACTATATAAATATTGCTTACTGTTGTGTCAAACATTATACTCTAATTATTTTCCTGTTTTCTACAATTTTTTTCTTTTTCCAGTACTCAGTTTTCTCATTATCTGTTTTTATCTATACCCATAGTCTGTCAAGTCTGCTTACCACATGGTCAAAAATCATCAAATAATCATTTGCAATTCCTTGCCCCATGCCCCACCCTCACTTGCTGGGTCTTTTGAAGTTGGTGGGGTGAATTGGCTCACTTTCCCTGTCCTCTTCTGTAAGTGCTTAAGTTGGTAAGTACTTCTCCTCTGCTAAGTCAGCTACCAGTCCTCCATTTGATTTCTGTCTGCTGGAAGCTTGTTGATACCTCATATATATCCCCCCTCATTTGTGTCATCTTCGATAGTTTATTTTCTTTTTCCTTTGCTTTTAGTGGAATTTTGGGTGAGAGAGAAGATAAACAAGTATGTTTGGTCCACCATGTTTAACTGGAAACCCAAAAACTTAAATCACATTGTAGTTTTGATTTGCATTTGTTATTTCCCTCATGACAAATGAAGTTGAATATCTTTTCATGTGCTTATTGACTATTTGTATATCATCTTTGAAGAAATGTCTATTCAAGTCCTTTTCTCATTTTTTAAAATTTGGGTTGTTTTTTTGTTGTTGTTACTGAGTTGCTTATATGTTCTGGATATTAATCTCTTTTCAGCTACATAGTTTGCAAATATTTTCTCCCATTTTATAGATCATCTTTTCATTTTTTTTAAAGATTTTATTTATTTATTTATCTGACAGAGAGAGAGAGATAGCATGCACAAGCAGGCAGAGCAGCAGGCAGAGGGAGAGGGAGAAGCAGGCTCCCACCTGAGCAGAGAGCCTGACATGGGGCTCAATCCCAGGACCCTGGGATCATGACCTGAGCCAAAGGCAGAGGCTTAACTAACTGAGCCACCCAGGTGCCCCCTCTTTTCACTTTTCTTGATAGTACCTTTTTTTTTTATTAAAGATTTTATTTGTTTATTTGACAGAGAGAGACACAGCAAGAGAGGGAACATAAGCAGGGGGAGTGGGAGAGGGAGAAGCAGGCTTCCCGCGGAGCAGGGAGCCTGATATGGGCTCGATCCCACGACCCTGGGACCAGGACCTGAGCCAAAGGCAGACGGCTAATGACTGAGCCACCCAGGTGCCCCTTGATAGTACCTTTTTTTTTTTTTAAGATTTTATTTATTTATTTGACAGAGAGAGACACTGCGAGAGAGGGAACACAAGCAGGGGGAGTGGGAGAGGGAGAAGCAGGCTTCCCGCTGAGCAGGGAGCCTGATGTGGGGCTTGATCCCAGGATCCTGGGATCATGAACTGAGCCGAAGGCAGACGCTTAACAACTGAGCCACCCAGGCACCCTTGATAGTACCTTTTGATAGTGCATGGAAGTTCTTAATTTTTATGAAGTCCAATTTATCTATTTTTTTTCTTTTGTTGCCTATGAGTCATTCAACTTTATTCTTCTTTTTACAAGATTGTTTTGGCTATTCAGGGTTCCTTGCAATTCCATATTATTTTGAGGATGGCTTTTACATTTCTGCAAAAAGTACTGTTGGACTTTTGATAGGGATTGTGTTGAATATGTAGATCACTTTGGGTAATGTTGACATCTTAACAATGTTAAGTCTTCCTGTCCATGAACATGGGATGTCTTTCCATTTATTTAGCTCTTTAATTTCTTTTTTTTTTTTTTTTTAAAGATTTATTTATTTTGAGAGAGTGAGAATGAGAGAGAGAGAGAGTACATGAGAGGGGGGAGGGTTAGAGGGAGAAGCAGGCTCCTCGCTGAGCAGGGAGCCCGATGCGGGACTTGATCCCGGGACTCCAGGATCATGACCTGAGCCGAAGGCAGTCGCTTAACCAACTGAGCCACCCAGGCGCCCTAGCTCTTTAATTTCTTTCAGCAATGTCTTCAGCTCCTTGGTTAGATATATTCCTAAGTATTTGGTACTTTTATATACTATTATAAATGGAAGTGCTTTCTTAATTTCCTTTCTGGATTGTTCATTTGTGGTACAGAGAGAAACAACTGATTTTTGTGTGTTGATCTTGTACTCTGCAACTTTGTTGAATTCACTTATTAGCTCTACTAGTTGTCTTGTGGTTTCTTTGGGATTTTCTATATATAGATCATGTGATCTGTGAATAGAGATAGTTTCACTTTTTTCTTTCCAATTTGGATGCTTCTATTTCTTTTTCTTATCTAATAACTCTGGGTGGAATTTCCAGTATAATGTTGAATAGCAGTGGTTAAAGTGGGCATCCTTGTCTTGTTCCCTATCTTAGGGGGAATACTTTTACTCTTTCACTGTGGAGTATGATACTAGCTGTAGGTTTTTCATAAATACCCACTATTATGTTGGGGAATTTTCCCTCTATTCCTTGTTTTCTGAGTTTTTATCATGAAAAGGTTGGATTTTATCAAATGCTTTTTCTGTATCAAGATGATCATGTGTTTCCCCCATTTATTCTACTAGTATCATGTGTTACATTGGTTGTTTCTCTTAGGTTGAACTACCCTTACATTCCAGGAACAAATCCCACTTAGTTTTGAGGAATAATTTAATGTGCTGTTGAGTTCAATTTGCTAATATTTTGTTGAGGATTTTTGCATCTATATTCATAAGGGATGTTGAGCTTTAATTTTCTTTTCTTAATCTAATTTTATTATTATTTTTTAAAGATTTTATTTATTTATTCATGAGAGACAGAGGGAGAGAGAGAGGAAGAGAGAGAGAGAGAGAAGCAGAGGGAGAAGCAGGCTCCCAAGGAGCAGGGAGCCCGATGGGGGACTCGATCCCAGGACCCTGGGATCATGACCTGAGCCGAAGGCAGACGCCTAACCATCTGAGCCACCCAGGCACCCTAATTTTATTATTTAAACTTATTAGAATAAACTTATATTTAGAATTTCTAATTTTATTATTTATTTTTTCTTTTTTTAAAATATTTTATTTATTTGCTAGAGAGAGAGAGACAGCAAGAGAGGGAACACAAGCAGGGGGAGTGGGAGAGGGAGAAGCAGGCTCTCCGCTGAACAGAGAGCCTGACGTGGGGCTTGATCCCAGGATCCTGGGATCATGAACTGAGCCAAAGGCAGATGCTTAATGACTGAGCCACCCAGGTGCCCCTAATTTTATTATTTCTAATCTAACTTTTCTTTATCTGGCTTTAGTAACAGGGTAATTCTGACTTCATAAAATGATTTGGAAAGTATTCCCTTTTTAGTTTTTGTGAAGAGTTTAAGAAGGATTGATATTGGTATTAATTCTTCTTTAAATATTTGATAGAATTCACTGGTGAAACCTTCAGGTCCAGGACTTTTCTTTGTTGGAAGGTTTTTGTTTGTTTGTTAATGTTATTTGTTTATTATTTATTTATGAAGTATAATTAACATACAGTGTTATATCAGTTTCAGGTATACAATATAATGATCCAACAATTCTGTACATTTCTCAGTGTTCATTAAGATAAGTGTATCCTTAATCCGCATCACCTATTTCACCCATCCTCCCCACCCACCTCCCCTCTGGCAACCACCAGTTCATTTTCTATATTTAAGAGTCTGTTTTTTTATCTCCTTTTTTCATTGTTTGTTCATTTGTTTTGTTTCTTAAATTCCACATATAAGGGGTGCTTGGGTGGCACAGTCGGTTAATTTTCCAACTCTTGGTTTAAGCTCAGGTCATGATCTTGGGGTTGTGGGATTGAGCCCCACATCAGGCTCTGCGCTCAGTGCAGAGTCTACTTGAGTTTCTCTCTCCCTCTCCCTCTGCCCCTCACCCCCAGCGTTTGCTCTCTCTCTCTCAAATAATAAATTAATTAATTTTAAAAATTCCACATATAAATCAAGTCATATGGTATCTGTCTTTCTCTGATTGACTTATTTCACTTAGCATTATATCCTCTAGGTCCATCCATGTTGTTGCAAATGTTATTGGCTGAGTAATTTTCTATTATATATATACATACCACATCTTCTTTATCCATTCATCTATGGATGGACACTTGGGTCACTTCCATATCTTGGCTATTGTAAATAATGCTTCAGTAAACATAGGGGTACGTATATCTTTTTGAATTAGTGTTTTCATTTTCTTTGGGTAAGTACCAGTAGTGGAATTATTGGATCATATGGTATTTCTAGTTTTAATTTTTTGAGGAACCTCCATATTGTTTTCCACAGTGGCTGCACAAGGGTTTCTTTTTCTGCACATCCTTGCCAACAATTGTTTTTTCTTGTGTTTTTGATTTTCAGCCATTCTGACAGTTGTAAAGTGATATTTCATTGTGGTTTTAATTTGCATTTCCCTGATGATTAGTGATGTTGAGCATCTTTTCATGTGTCTGTTGGCCATCTCTATGTCTTCTTTGTTGGAAGGTTTTTGATTACTGATTCAATCTCTTGTTATAGGTCTGTTGAGATTTCTGTGGTTTTGTTTGTTTTGTTTTGTTTTCTGAGACAGTTTAGGTAATGTGTGTGTATTAGTCAGGGTTCACCAGAAAAACAGAACCAGTAGGATACATATTCATAAACATATATACATACATATATGTATATATAGCATCCACACACACACACACACACATATTATTTATTATAAGGAATTGGCTCACACAATTATAGAGGCTGGCAAATCCCAAGATCTGCAGAGTGAGTTGGCAGGCTAGAGACCCAGGAGAGCTGATTTTTTAGTTCCAATTTAAGTCCAAAGACCTGAGAACCAGGAATGTCAATGATGTAGTTTCAGTCCCAAGGCTGGCAGATTTGAGATCCAGGAGTAGCTGATGTTTCACTTCAAGTCTGAAGGCAGAAGAAAAGCTGGTGTTCCAGCTCAAGGGTTTTTAGGCAAGAAGACCTCTCTCACTTGGGGCAGGGTCAGCCTTTTCATTCTATTCAGACCTTCAACTGATTGGATGAGGCCCACCCACCTACATTAGGTGAGGAAATCTACTCAGTCTACTGATTAAATATTAATCTCATCCAAAAAAACATACTCATTGGGGTGCCTGGATGGTTCAGTTGGTTGAGCATCTGACTCTTAATTTCAGCTCAGGTCATGATCTCATGTGGTGGAATTGAGCCCTGTGTGGGGCTCTGCACTCAGTGTGGAGTCTACTTCAGATTCTTTCTCCCTCCCCCTCTGCCCCTCCCCACTCATGCTCTCTCCCTAAAATAGATAAATAAAATATTTTAAGAAAATCCTCAAAAGACTCCCAGAATAAAAAATTTTTTTTAATTTAAAAAATAATAAAAAACCCAAACTCCCAGAATAATATTTGATCAAATATCTGGGCACCCCATGGCTTAGTCATGCTGATATGTGAAATTAACTATCACATGTTAACGTGTTTCAAGAAATTTGTCCCTTCTAGTTTATCTGATTTGTTCATGTACAGTTGTTCATAGTATTCTAATACTTTTTATTGCCATAAGATTGGTACTACTATCCCCACTTTCACTTTTGATTTTAGTAATTTGAGTCTTCTTTTTTCTTACTCAATCTTACTAAAGATTCATATTTTTTCATCTTTTCAAACAACCAATTTTTAGTTTTATTGATTTTCATATTGTTTTCTAAACTCTGTTTCATTTATTTCTGATTTATTCTTTATTATTTTCTTCCTTCTGCTTGCTTTGGGTTTACTTTCCTCTTCTTTATCTAGCTTCTTAGATATAAAGTCAGGTTGTTGATTTGAGATTTTTTTTTTTTTTAGTGTGGGTATTTACAGCCATAAATTTCCCTCTGAACACTGCTTTCATTGCATCCCATAAGTTTTCGTATCTTTTTTCATTAGCCTCTAAGTATTTTCTAATTTCCCTCGTGATTTTTTTCTTCAATACATTGGTTATTTAGGTGTGTGTTGTTTAATTTTTACATATTTATAATTTTCCCAAATTTCCTTCTCATATTGATTTATTTCATTCTGTTGTGATCAAAGAACATACGTGGTATGATTTCATCTATCTTAAGCTTATTGATACTTGTTTTAAGGCTTAACCTATGGTCTAACTTGGAGAATGTTTCATGTGTGCTTGAAAAGAATGTGTATCTTGCTATTATTTTTTTTAAAGATTTTATTTGTTTATTTGAGAGAGAGAGAATGAGAGAGAGAGAGCACGAGAGGGAAGAGGGTCAGAGGGAGAAGCAGATTCCCTGCTGAGCAGGGAGCCCGATGTGGGACTCGATCCCAGGACTCCAGGATCATGACCTGAGCCGAAGGCAGTTGCTTAACCAACTGAGCCACCCAGGCGCCCTATCTTGCTATTATTAGATTAAATGCTCTATAGATGTCTGTTAGTTCTAGTTGACTTATACTGTTTTTCAAGTCTTCTATTTTTCTTGTTAATCTTTGACATAGTTGTTTTTATATATTATTGAAAGTGGAGTATTGAAATTTCCAATTATTTTTTATGAATTGTCTATTTCTCCCTTCAGTTATGTCATTTTTTGCTTTATGTATTTGAGGCTCTTTGTTAGATGCATATATGTTTATAATTGTTATATCTTCTCAATGGATTGATTTTTTGTCATTATGAAATGCACCTTTTTGTTTCGTGTAACAGTTTTTCTTTTTTTTAAAGATTTTATTTATTTATTTGACAGAAAGGGAGACAGCAAGAGAGGGAACACAAGCAGGGGGAGTGGGAGAGGGAGAAGCAGGCTCACTGCTGAGCAGGGAGCCTGATGCAGGGCTCAATCCCAGGACCCTGGGATCATGACCTAAGCCGAAGGCAGACGCTTAATGACTGAGCCACCTAGGCACCCCAACAATTTTTCTTTTATTTATTTATTATTTTTTTAAAGATTTATTTATTTGAGAGTACACACATACATGGAGGGGGGCAGAGGGAGAGGGAGAGATAGAGGGAGAGAAGCAGACTCCTCACTGAGCACAGAGTCTGACCTGGGGCTCAATATCATGACCCTGAGATCATGACCTGAGCCGAAATCAGGAGTCCGACAATCAGCTGACTGAGCCGTCCAGGCATCCCAACAGTTTTTCCTTTAAAGTCTATTTTGTCTGATATTAGTATAGCTGTTTTGTAGCTTTCTTTTAGCTTGTGTCTTTAAATGCAAAAGTGTGTCTCTTGTAGACAGCATATAGTTGGGTCTTTTTTTTTTTTTAAGATTTTATTTAGGGCGCCTGGGTGGCTCAGTTGGTTGGGCGACTGCCTTCCGCTCAGGTCACGGTCCTGGAGTCCTGGGATCGAGTCCCACATCGGGCTCCCTGCTCAGCAGGGGGGTCTGCTTCTCCCTCTGCCCCTCCCCCCCCATGCTCTCTCTATCTCATTCTCTCTCTCAAATAAATAAATAAAATCTTAAAAAAAACAAGAACAAAACCAAATCCCCATTAAAAAAAAACCTTTAAAAAAAAAAGATTTTATTTATTTATTTCACAGAGAGAGAGACAGTGTGAGAGGGAACACAAGCAAGGGAAGTGGGAGAGGGAGAAGCAGTCTTCCTGCGGAGCAGGGAGCCCAATCAGGGCTCGATCCCAGGACCCTGGGATCATGACCTGAGCTGAAGGCAGATGCTTAACAACTGAGCCACCCAGGCACCCCAGGTCATGTATTTTTAAATCTATTTTTCCAGTGTTTGCCTTTTAATTGGAGAGTTTAATTCATCATATTTAATGTAATTACTGATACTAGGTTTTATGTCTACAATTTTGCTGTCAGTATTTTATATCTCTTATGTCTTTTTTGTTACTCAGTTGCTCCATTATTGCCTCCTTTTTTGTTAAATTGATATTTTCTGGTACGCCATTTTAATGACCTTGTTGTTTCTTGTACTATATTTTTGAATTGCTTTCTTTTTTAAGAAAATTTTTAAAGATTTTCCTTATTTATTTGACAGAGAGCACAAGCAGGGGGAGGGGCAGACTCCCTGCTGAGCAGGGAGCCTAATTTTGGACTCAGTCCAAGGACCCTGGGATCATGACCTGAGCTGAAGGCAGACACTTAACCGACTGAGCCATCCAGGTGCCCCTTGAATTGTTTTCTTAGTGGTTGCCCTGGGCATTATAATTATCATAATTTATATTATTTAATTTATCCTAATCTTATCTTCATCTTATTTTATCTTATCTTTATCTTAATAAATCTTAATTTATGACAGTCTACTTTGCTCCTATACAGTTTGCTCCTATAAACTTTGCTCCTATTTAGTTTCATTTTCCTTTCCCTCCTTTTTGCTCTCACAGGCATACAAATTACATCTTTATACATTGTGATGAATTATACATTCATCAACACAGATTTATTAGTATTGCTTTATGCAGGCATCTTTAAATCAGAAGAAGAAAAGTTATAAATATGCATTTATACTATCTTTTATATTTTCCTTTGCAGTTACTTTTACCAGTGCTCTTTATTTCTTTGTGTGGATTTGAGTTACTGTCTAGTTTATTTTAGTTTGGCCTGAAGGACTCCCATTACTGTTTTTTGTAGGGAAGATTTGCTAGCAATGGATTCTCAGTTTTTGTTTATCTGGTCTTGTTTTCTCCTTCATTTTTGTTGGATAGTTTTGGTGAGTATAGAATTTTTCTTTCAAAACTTGAGTGTCATTCAATTCCTTCTGGCCTTCATGGCTTCTGATGAGAAATCAGCTGTTAAATCTTATTGAGGATCCCTTGTACATGATGATTCACTTTTCTCTTGCCTCTCTCAAGATTCCCTTTTTGTTTTGTCTTTTGACAGTTTGATGATGATGTGTGTAAGTGTGGATCTTTTTATGTTTGTCCTGTTTGGAATTTGTTGAGCTTCTTGGATGTATAGACTAGTCTTTCAGTCAGTATGGGTAGTTTTGGGCCGTTGTTTCTCCAGATATCATTTCTGCCCCTTTTTCTCTCTCCCTTCTTTCTGGAATTCCTATTATTTGTATATTGTTATTCTTGATGGTGTCCCACAAGTCTCCTAGGCTCTGTTCATTTTTCTTCATTAGTTTTTTCTGCTCCTCATGTTGCATAATCTCAATTAACTTATCTTTAAATTCATTGATTTTTCTTCTACCTTCTCAGATCTGCTCTTGAACTTCTTTGAAATTGTCATTTCAGTTATTGTGCTTTTCAACTCCAGAATTTCTATTTGGTTATATTTTTTAAAGTAATTTCTATCTCCTTATTGATAATATCTATTTGGCAAGTCATTGTTTTCATACTTTCTACTAGTTTTTTTAGACATAGTTTTCTTTACTTTGAACTTATTTTATTTATTTATTTATTTATTTATTTATTTATTTTAAGATTTTATTTATTTATTTGACAGAGAGAGACACAGCAAGAGAGGGAACACAAGCAGGGGGAGTGGGAGAGGGAGAAGCAGGCTTCCCGCTGAGCAGGGAACCCGATGCGGGGCTCAATCCCAGGACCCTGGGATCATGACCTGAGCCGAAGGCAGACGCTTAACGACTGAGCCACCCAAGCGCCCCTATTTTTTTTTAAGATGTTATTTATTTATTTGAGAGAGAGCACATGAGAGGGGGGAGGGGCAGAGGGAGAAGCAGACTCCCCGCTGAGCAGGGAGCCCGATGTGGGACTCAATCTTGGGACTCCAGGATCATGACCTGAGCTGAAGGCAGTCGCTCAACCAACTGAGCCACCGAGGTGCCCCTACTTTGAACTTATTTTAAACAGGTGACTTAAAGTCTTTGTCTAGTAAGTTCAATGTCTGGGCTTCCTTGGGGTCATTATTTATTGATTGCTGTTTTTCACCCGTGTATGTGTATGAGCCAAACTTTTTTTGTTTCTTTGCATGTTTTGTAGTTTTTGTTGAAAATTGGGACATTTTAAATAATGCAATGTTGCAAGTTTAGGAATCAGATTCTCTCCAGAGTTTCTTGTTGCTGTTGTTTGCATAGTGACTCTTCTAAACTAATTCTGTCAAGTCTATATTCTTTGTTGTGTGTGGCCACTCAAGTCTCTGCTTTGTTAGCTTAGTAGTCAGTTAATGATTGGATAGAGGTTTCATTAAATCATTGGAACCAATGAGTCTCCTAGTTTTTGCTGAGAGGATATGTGTTTATACTCTTCTAAGACTATTTTTGAGTCACTTGCTGACATGCAGGACACGATAGGCTCCCAAACATTGTGGAACACTGAAGATAAACAAGAGCAACTGCAGTCTTTAGCAGCTCCCACATTTTCAAATCTGGGGAGACCATTGCAACATAGATGGAGGCAGCTCTTTTAGGGCTGCCTCTGTACAGTGGGTCCCTTGTGGCTACTGTCCTGGTTTCTGGTGGTTGTTCCTCACTAGAGTCTCCTTTGTTTTATGCAGTATAATTTCTTTCTTTCTTTCTCTTTCTTTCTTTCTTTCTTTCTTTCTTTCTTTCTTTCTTTCTTTCTTTCTTTCTTTCTTTCTTTCTTTCTTTTCTTTCTTTCTTTCTTTCTTTCTCCCTTTCTTTCTTTCCTTTCTTTCTTCTTTATTTTTTTTAAGATTTTATTTATTTATTTGTCAGAGAGAGAGAGCACAAACAGGGGCAGCAGCAGGCAGAGGGAGAAGCAAGCTCCCTGCTGAGCAGGGAGCCCGATGTGGGGCTTGATCCCAGGACCCTGGGATCATGACCCGAGCCAAAGGCAGACACTTAACTGACTAAGCCACCCAAGCATCCCTCCTTCTTTCTTTTTTTAAGATTTTATTTATTTATTTGAGAGAGAGAAAGAGAGCAGGAGAGGAGCAGAGGGAGAGGGATAACCTGGCTACATGCTGAATGTGTTGCCCAATGTGGGGCCTGATCCCATGACCCTGAGATTATGACTTGAGCCAAAACCAAGAACCAGATGCTCAACCGACTGAGCTATGCAGGCACACCTGCAGTATAATTTCTAATGCCGGCTCCTCCACCCCTCAGCTTAAATTTAGGCTAAAGGTTCCCCAGTGCTCCCCCAGCCCTGAACCCTGCTTCATTAGCAGCCCCTACCTTAGGCCAAACTTCAACCCTTGCTCCCACTCCTACAACCTTCTTTTCCAGCCCAGATTAGGATCTCTGGGGTATCCTTTCCTAGAACCCAGCATGTGGTACAATCTCTTACCTCAAATGAAATTTAATACCTGTTACAGAAGTGGTTTGAAAATTTGTGAGTTTTAATCTTTTTCAGTATAGCCTGGCCTCCCAGGCCTATGTGCCAGTTTCCATTCTTCCTAGAGAATTTCCTATAAGCAATAATATTTGGAACCAATTAGAGTGCACCATCTTTGAAAGAGTCCATGTGACACTAGTGGGTCTTAGCTTGCATGATCCAAGAGTCTCTGGTATTGATGCAGCCTCGTGGCAACCAACAGACAAATCTCAGCTAAAGAATAATCATAGACTTTCACAGCCTTCTGTGTTTAGAAGCCAAAGCAGCAAGGATCTAAGGAAGACTGGATTGTGACACCCAGGACGTTTCTATGTGAGGGGCCTGCAAAGTTCCAGTTAGGGAATGACCAAGGGAAGAGTCTGAGGCATAGTCTGAGAAAAGACCTATCACGGAATTGTTACCTATCAAGGAATTCAGAAAGCTTCCTAGTGAAGGCTTCAGGGGCTGATTCTGTAGAGGAGATAAAAAGTGACTTGTTGAGTCACTCAGAGAATTGGTCAGAAAATGACTTATTGATGTGTTCAAAAGAGAACCTAAATTGGAAGCAACTGGAAAATCCATTGGTTTACTTGGACAGGAAGCTGGGGCAAGTCTATCACAGTGGGATCCCTATAGGTGTGTATTGTTCATGGCTTGCTGCCAATTATACATTTGCCCCCTCCTGGGATGTCTTATAGCTGCTTGGAAACTGGAAATTTGGTACCCTCAGTGAATCAGGAACACTGCCTGAATACCTCTTGGAAGGTATCTTCCATTCCTTGATCTAAGTAGGCGTTAGCTAAGCACTAGGAAGCCCAGGTTATATAGTTTTGGGTATGGCAGAGGTAGAACTTACCTCACCAGGTCCTTGAATCCATAAAACTGTTACGTTAATAGAGACCTAATCATGGTTTCTTCCCTGGTCCACTTTTCTCTCTCAGCCACTCATGTTTTAGGAATGGCTAAGCCAAGTTTGCTTAGCTCTTTGAAAGAAACCATTATGTAGATTAGAGGACAGGCTGATCACAAAAAATTCAGTCCCTACCCTGGATAGTTCTTTTCCTGCTCCCTCAGCTGTGAGCAAGGAAGCCAGAGGGCCCTGAGATGCTGGTCATGGTTCACATAGGACCCTCAGTCCAAGAAGAATAGCAGACAAACCTTTGCCCATCATCCTGGACAAATCTTGAAAGAATGCAAGGGCATGGGGGACAAGAGAGGCAGTCCAGAGTCACTTCCAAGTGATGGCAGGACATGACCCAAGGGATAAGAGTGGAGTTGTGTACCCATACTCTAGCCATGGAGGAGCAGTACCCCAGAGGCAGAGAACAGAGGAGGAGTGTTTGGAGGGTATGGCCACAGAGGGGAGCATCTTCTTGGAGTTTCCACTTTAGGAAAGGGATATTGGAGATTAATTTAGGGATTCCTTTAAGGGTCAAATAGTCTAGGGAGATAGTGAAGTTCAAGAAGACTCCATCTGCTAAATCACAATTGGAAGATGTTCTGAGTGTCAGTGAGCTGGGAGATGCCCAGAAGCTAAATGGCTATCTGAGTGGTCAAGGTGCTCCAGTGACCAAGGAATGGCCCCTACCACCAAGAGTGATGGTTGCCCAAGATTCAGGATGGCCAAGCCTTAAAGAACATGTTACTGTCATTACAAATGAGCAAATGAGGTCATAGTACTGTCATTACAAAATTATACACACACACACATGCAGACACTACTATAAAAGGATTCAGGGGCTTCTCAAAGTGAGTTAAGACCCCACTGCTCAGGACCTGGCTGAAAGTCTTCCCCTTAGCTCTTTTACTATTTTGACTTTTATGTAGGGGTGTGTGTGTGTGTGTGTGTGTGCGCGTGTGCGTGTGTGTGTGCATAGAGGGTTACACAGGTGTTAAATGACCACAAATCCCCCATGCAACCTCTAAGATGGGAAAGGCTCAAATTGCAGGTAGAGCTGCTGAGCCAGCTTCAGGGCTTTCTCATGGGAGCGCCCCTGGCCTCAGATAGCCTGGCTTCTAAGGACTCATAGGCTCATCCCCAGACAGCCTCAGGGGAGATACAACAGTTTCCCGGGTCTTATATGACCCACTGCAGCCAGAGGAAGTAGTCTGGCTCACCAGACCAAAGCTTCAGGCCTCAGGAAAGAGCCAGGACAATAATTTAGCCCCAGGTGAATAGGGACAACCTAGGGGACCCAAAACAAGAAAGCATGGAGTAGCAGATGCAGGATTGGGGATCTCCCTGCCCAGAGCAGGAAATTTGCAGACACCTTTGTGAGCAAGGCCCCTTGGTTTCTGCAGCGGAAGGAACAGTCTCCTCCCAAAAGTACCTTAGGTAAAAAGATGAGAAGCGTTTTCACTGGCATTGTCCCAGGAGAAAAGGCAAGGGCAGAAGTTCCCTGTTAAAGCTTAGCTGGTGTTAGCCTCTGTATGGAGCCTAGGCCCAGGTGATGGGACCATGGACACTGAAGCTTAGGAGAGCATGGTTCTTGTGGGCTTGATCTTGAAGAAGAATCTGGGGCTCAGGCATGGAAGAAAGTCAGTATCAGGAGGAAGTCCAGGCCCAGGCATAGCCTGCAGATGGGCATTTCTGTGACTACATGGCTCCCCCTTACCCAGATCCAAGGAAAGTGACAAGTGTATCGTGCAGGCCACATGCAGGCCCTGAGGATCAGAGTTGTCTCAGCAGGGATAAGTAGTTCAGAGACAAGGACAGAAATCCCCAGAAAATTGTAAGATTTAAGGATCAGCAACAGCGTTCATGCCTTCCAGGAAGCCTGCATCCCCAGCCACGCCCTGCCAGCATGGGCCCAAGATGCCAGCCAGGTACCTCTAGCCGTTCTTTCCACTGCCCCAGGCTCTGACTTTGGGGATGTATCTCTTCTAGTTAGCCAGAAAGTCCTCCTTCATCCCCTCCTAGGAGGAACATTTTTCTCAAAGGAAAATTCCAGTCCATGTAGAGAAAATCTATTAGTTCTCATGCTAGCACTTCCTTCAAAGAGGATAGTCTCTAGTTCTCATAACCAAGTATATTTATTCTTTCTGAATAGATTTGTTTCTTCTAATAGTTGAGTATCTTCTGTCTCTGCTGTGTTTGGGGTATATGTTTTAGAAATCCCAGGAGCCTAGGCTTAGAGGAAGGAAGGAGTCCATGTCACCTTATATTGAAGGACTGCCTGGATTTCTCAGAGGTGACCAGGGCCCTGGGAGGAAGTTGAGTGGTACCTCACACCTGCCCCCATCCCAGGTTCATTGCTCCTGCTCAGACGCCTTATTTTTAAAATACTTTATTTTTTTTTCATAATACTGTCATTACAAAAAAATACAAAAAAACTACTATAAAAACATTCAGGGGCTTGTCAAAATGAGAAAACCTAAAGACCCCACCCCAGGACCTGGCTAAAGCCGTCTTCCCCTAGCTTCTTCACTATTTGACCTTGATACAACTGTGGGAGTGGGGTGGGGTCACACAGGCATCAAAGGGCTGGAAATTCTCCCACGCAGCCTCCATGAAGGGTAAGAAATAAGTAGCTTCACATATCACAAAATGGGATTTGGAAGTTTGGGGGTGGCTAGGCCCTGAGTTCAGAGGTGTGGGGAGAAACCTGTGACCCTGAATCTCTTGATGGGGAATAGCTGCCACCTGACCCCAAAGCCCTTTCCCTTCCTGCTGAAGGCTGGGAGATGGACCCTGCCCCCTACCTCTTAGCCTTAATACTAGCAGGCCCTCTTCCCCTCCCTCCACCCTTGCACGCTCCTGAGAGCAGCAGGGAGGACAGAACTTTCAGCTCTGTGGGATCTGGGTAGGGGAGCTCTCAGGGAGGCTGCCAAGGGCCCTGTTCACCTTCCTGCCCCAAATGAAAAGTGTCTCGTGCTCAGTGGCCCGGTTCATGGGTTACGGACCTTCCCTTCCTATCTCAACTCCGCAGAGGCACAAATAGCTCTAGGTGAGTGCTTTGTGTGCATGAATGTGTGTGCATTAACTTTAGACACGGTGGACCTAGGGGTGAGGCGGGGGTGGGGAAGCAGTGTCCTTTCTATCTTCTTTGTCCCCCAGTAGGAGGAAGCTGAAGAGAAGGGAGAGGAGAGGTATTCCCAAAGCTGAGAGGGGAAAGAGGACATGCTATTTACAGGCATAGACAGGGAATCTCGGTATCTTCAAGTAGCACTCAGGTCACTCTCCAGCCACTGTCATGGGAACTGGATTCAAAGCTAGTGACATGAAAATTGACCCCTGGGCTAGCTCTCCCCACCTCCCACCCACTTCCCCAAGGCAGCCCAGCTCTGAAAGGGGTCAGGGACAGGAACATTTTCCTGAAAATCCAGTGGCTTTTTTTTTTTTTTCATTTTAGAAAAAGTTGCCAGTGTCCGGTGGACATCAAGCTGGGTGTACATTGGGTGGAGTGAGTGTAGGGGGTATTGCTGTGGTAGACTCTGGGCTGGCTAGGGCAGAGCCTAGGAACAGGGTAGGTGCTGCTTAAGTATCTGTCGTGTCTGTGGTGTTAATCTGTCTGGGAAGCGAACTTTGAACTCGACAATGAGGTCTCCTCGCTGGGTGGGCACTTTGGGGAAGGGAAGGCCCTCCCCACGGAGTCTCTTCACGGTGCCTGGCTTGATGACATCATTGCACGGTAATGGGATCACCCGGCCATCGATAGTGGGAATGTTCACAGTGCAGCCACACAGCGCCTGGGGAAAATGAGGCAGAGTGAGGAAAAGGTGGGGTAGAGTGGGAAGGGAGGAAAAGACTGAAGTGAGGAAAGAATGTGCCCATTTTCCCTCCCCTCCCCAACACACACACAACCGGACCCAGGCCCTACCTCCTTGAGGCTAATCAGGGCACTGTAGAGCACGTTGGTGCCATCTCGACGGAAGTGTGCATGGGGCTTGTCTTTGAGCACAAAGACGATATCAGCAGGGATGTTGTCAGGTGTGGCATCACCCTCTTTGGGAAAGGTGATCTTGGTGCCTTCCTTCCAGCCACGCTTGATGACAATGTGCAGGATCTTGTCCTCGGTGCGCACAGTTCGCCCATCAGGATTGAGGCGCCGCCTTGTGATCTTCATGCGCTTGGTGGAGCCGTGGTAGATCTCCTCGAGGGACACCCGCAGCTCATGCACCACAGGTGGGTCCTGTACCTTACGCCGAGGGTACAATGGTTCTGGGGCTCGCCTTGGACCCCTACTCAGCCCATTGAAGCCAAAGCGGCCAAAGGCGCCAAATGGATCCTCATCTTCATCCACATCCATGTCATCTGGGTCAAAGCCACTGAAGGGTCTAGTGGACCGACTGCTGGCAAAGAAGATATCGAAGGGGTTGGAGCCACCAAAGAAGGAGGCAAAGGTGGCATGGGGATCCCCATGAAAGGTGTAGTGAAAGGAGCCACTGGAGCCACCCGATGAACCACCGCCGGTCTTCAGGCCTGGAGGGAGGAGAAGTTAGGGATAGTGTGGCTGGTCCTGGCCCCATCCCAATCTCCACCCCCTGCCCTCTAGCTCCTAGTTCATGGGCCTAGAGAAAGAAGCCACCTTTAACTCCCATAGAGAGGGCTGGCAAAATAGAGTAAGAAAAGTCTCTGACAAGATTAATTTCTATTCTTAATTATATGTTTAATAATAAAGCGCATCATGAGGTTCAAAGAGGCTGAGTTACCCAAGAGGTAGAAAAGCCAAGGCTAGAAGACTTGGAGGATGGGACTTCCAGTCCTGTAGTCTCTTCCATGTCCCCATGACCCAAAGATGTCTCACAAAGCCTTAAGTGGCTGGCCTGGGATCACATTATAGTCATACCTGACTCCTAAATCTTTATCTCCCAAGACACACAGAGCAAGAGGCAACTGGATAGATTTAACTATACAGGAAGCTAGTAAGTGACCTGTCCCAAATAAGGTGGGGATACAGTCCAGGAGGAAGCCCACTCTCATTGTGCTGCTAGTATAGTTCCCCTTTTTCCTGACTCCTATCGAAATGGGAAATCAGGAGGGCCCAAAAAAGCAGGAAAGCTCATTGGCTTGGAGATGAGGAGCTGTTTCTTTCTTTTTATTTATTTTTATTTTTATTTTTGTTTTTTTTTCAAAGATTTTATTTATTTATATGAGAGAGTGTGCGTGCGCGAGAGAGCACGTGCGCCCATGAGTGGGGGGGGGGCGATGGGGAGAGGGGGAGGGACAAGCAGATTCCCTGCTGACCAGGGAGCCCTGGGGGGGGGGGGGGGGGGGGGAGGGGGGGGGTGGACACGCAGGGGTGGGATGGGGGGGCTGGACGAGCAGGCTTGATCCCAGGACCCCTGAGATCATGACTGGAGCTGAAATCAGATACTTAACTGACTGAGCCACCCAGGTACCCCGAGGAGCTTTTTCTCTAGAAAGTGTTCAAATGCTTTGTTTCCACACTCAGAGCTCATGGTATTGTACAACTCCAGGGGTGCCATTCATGCACTGGACAGACATAGAATACAAATAGGAATAGAGCTTCTTGGACTTGTACAACACCAAGCCCCACACCCCATACCTGATGTCAGAGCAACTAAAATGCATGAATGCGCTGGCACATTGCGGTCGTGGCCCTAGCTGCTCTCTCACCAGTCAGGTCCTGTCTAAGGAACTCAGATTGCTGGAGGCAGCCTCCATGAGGGGATGGTAGTGGTGGTGATGGGGTGAGGAGTGAGGGAGGGCGTTAACACTGAGAAATGATCTAGAATGTGTAGACTCATGGGTGGGGTGCAGGCTAGGGGAAAAGGGACTCTTTGCTTTGAGGCTTTTTATCTCGAACTTCCGTTGGTTGTGGAAGTCTAAGCCTAAATTAAATTAGCCTCTTATTTCGTGGGACCACAAAGACAGATTTGGGTTGCATTAGAGAGGCCGAGTGGCAGGCAGTTCAGAGACTTGTAGCAGCTGCCTCTTCATCCCTCCCCTGAGACTTGGGGTCTGTTCTTTCCTTTTATTGAAGGTCTGATTATTAGGTGAGTTCAAGAAGCTTGGCAGAGCTCAGTGAGAGAGGGAGGCTGGACTGGTAACAACAGGAGGGGAAGCTTCTCTGTAGGGATCCCTGTTGTACCACTGCCACCCTTTTTTCAAGCTGGGAACAACTTGTCCCCAGCCAGGGTTGTGCAGAGAGTCTGTGCACACTTCTGCTGGCTGGCTGTTGGGGAGGGGGCAGGGCAGACAGAAATATAACCCACATTTTCAAGGCTGCTTCTCCTTCCCGGGGCCCCGGGTTTCTCCTTAAGGCTGTGCTGCATTCTTTGGAGACCTCCTGGGATGTAGATCAACAGTAGAACCCAGTGTCTGGGCCTAGAGGCTGAGCTTTGTCCTTCACTTAGGCTTGGTCATGCAGGAGGGGTGAAGTTTCTGGGTAGCTCTCCAGCTAACAAAGGTGAGGCCAAATGGAGAAAAGAGTGCAATTCCTAGACAGGTCACACGGTGGCATGGTGTGTGCACTGCTTCCCTCTTCCCACCCCTCCATCCCAGGGAGAAAGAAAAATGTCTTAGCTGAGAGAACACTGGGGATTCCAGCAGATGTCTGTGAATCTGGAAGCTGGCAAGTCTAGTAGGTGAGCAGGGAAAAACTGAAGGAACTAGTGGCACGGAGAATGAGAAGAGGTGGTTGGGAGGACTGGGGTGCACAGAGACACAAAGCAAGGAGGAGAGGAAAAGAACATTCTTTTGAGCACTTATCTACTATCTACTCTGTAGCAGGTACAGTACATATCATTAGCCCATCTAGTTTTGAGACTGGAGTCGGGAGAGTGAGGAGGAGAATGTGGAAGAAAGGTAGATGCTGTTGGGCAGGAAGGACAGTTCCTCTTAGGAAGGAGAGTCCTCAGCTGTGGCAACGTCTCTTAATATAGCCTGACAGGTGCCTGTGGCTGGCGGGTGGCAGGCGGCCCTGAGGGGCAGGCCCAGAATTAGCAGCTACATCATGCCTGTGGGATGTACTGGGAGGGGCCGCCCTCTCAGAGGCTTTATTTGGGCCTTTCCTGCCACCCCGTGCGCGGCCACCAGCTACTTCAGGAAGGGGGGCAAACTGCCAGCAGCAGTTCCCCTGCCATCCTTGGATCCCTGCCACTTCCTCAGGGAGGCAGAGCTCCCCCTCCATTCTGCTGGCTTGAAGTGGGCAAGATCATCTCTCCATATCAGAGTTCCAGTGGTTAATTCCCAGGCTGCTTAAGGGCCAGACTTTTATGCTGATGAATGTAAATGCTCTGTCCTCAGACCACCAAGCCACACACACTCCTTTTCCCCAACCTTCCCTATCAGCCAATGGAGCAGCAGGGACTTCAGGCTGGACTAATAAGGCTGGGAGGGAAAAGAGGGAGGGGGAAGGCCTCTGCTCCTGACTTCAGATGTCTCTAAGGCCTGAATTTGAGGAGAGAGAGAGGCAGAGAGAAGCAGGGAAAGCTATGGTAAGCCAAGGCTGGGTAGTGGGTGGTCTCTTCTCTCCCCTGGGTGTCAGTGCTGAGAACACTTGCCTCCCTCACCCCCTCCTCAGCTTCCAGTTGCCTGCTATGAGAACTGGCTTACCCAGCACCCCAGACAAGGACGGGGTCCAGGATCAGGCTGGAGCCCTACCCTCTTACCTTCCTCCCCATACTGGTCATACAGGCCCCGTTTCTTAGGGTCACTCAGCACATCATAGGCCTCTGCAATCTCCTTAAACTTCTCCTCAGCATTGGGTTCTTTGTTCTTGTCTGGGTGGTACTTCAAGGCCATCTTCCGATAGGCTTTCTTGATCTCATCTTCGTTGGCTCCCGATGGGATCCCAAGAATCTTGTAATAATCCTTTCCCATCACAGCCACTGGACCGGCACTTGTCTCCTTGTTTCTGAAAGAAACCCAGGGCCAGTCCTTGAAGCCCCTCTTCCCTCCTGACCCAGCCCTGCTCCTGATGATCTTGCGATCCCTAAGTGACTCACTGTGTGACTTTCAGCAGGTCATGCCTGTTCTGTAGGCCTCTGTCTCCCCATCAGTGAAATGAAAGGTTTGGACTAGATGATCTCTTCCAGCTCTGACATTCTAGGATTCTGTGATTCTTTCGTCAGCTCCTGGATTTTCCCAGCAGGAAGCTGGGGGCTGTGGCCTACTAGGGGCTAGGCTAAGGCCCAGGTCCCTGGGCCAGACTGAGGACCCCTGAGAGGCCCTGCTGCGTGAGGTGGCACCATGGACTGACAGGCCCACACACAGAAGCTGGCAAAGATCAG
The DNA here is from genome assembly GCF_003265705.2 of Callorhinus ursinus. NCBI lineage: Eukaryota > Metazoa > Chordata > Mammalia > Carnivora > Otariidae > Callorhinus > Callorhinus ursinus. Next base: position 2,134,280 of record NW_027397104.1, read on the forward strand.
TGTACTGGGTGAGGTCACCTGAGCGTCGTGGTCTTTTACGCCATGCCTCAGGCATGGTGCCCGGGCTAAGGGCAACTGGGGCAGTGGCCCAGGACTAGGGACAGGCCCGGGTCTTTAGCCAGCTGTCCTGGCCAGCCAGGCTGAGTCAGGGTGTAGGTGCCTGGAGTCCTCTCTGCTCGTGAAGACCCCAGGCTCCTTGTCCCTGCTCTCCAGACGATGCTAAGCCTCACGTGTGATTCAGATCAGAGGATGACTCACAGCCTTTGGAAACTGCTGTTTCTAACTCCCTTATTAGCAGGGGAATGACACTGTCCTTCCTCCAACCAGGGCAATAGTTCCCTTTACTCATTTCACAGTGTCTACACACAAAATGTGTATGAAGACACATCTGTGCCACCTAAGCACTAGTGTTAGTGAACAAAAGCATCCTGGGCATCCCTTTCTTAACCTTAGTTGTTAGAATAATTAGGCACTAATCACCATTTCCTTAATACCTTCCCTACCAGTCCCTCCTTCTCACCTGCCCAGTGGTTCAGGATCTGGCCCAGAGCCAGGCCCACACTCCTCTGATAGTTCCTTCTAAGCTGGATACAGGGGTATTTGTTTTGTGAGGGAGAAACATAGGGCTCTCATTCTTCCACCCTAATCTCCCTTCCCCACTGCCTACATGGTGGGTAGGAAGGGAAGGGGACTTTCCTGTAGGTGGTCTCTTTGGGGAGATGGCCAGAAGCCATTCTCTAGCCCTTCAGAGGCTTGGCCAACCCCTACCAAAGCCCAGAGAATCAGAGTCTTTCTAGCAGTGTCCTATGCTGGCAGCCACAGCTGAGGCCTGCTTTTCTGCCTCTGACTGCTTCAGTGAGGTATACAGGGTTTCCTGGCAGGAGTGAGGGCTGTAATGGGTAAGGGGAGGCCTTAAGGCCCCAGGAAGGCAGGGACAATGGCCCTAGCTCCTGCCACCACAGGGCCTGTTGCAGGTGGCTGAGTTGACTCATGGTTCTGGGAGTCACCTCACTCTGATGAAGAGAAGGCTCCATAAAGGCGGGTACTCCCCCCTTCTCCCCCTACCAGCATGTCACGCCTGGTGGGGGAAGCTGGGGTTGGAAGAGTGAGAGAAGAGCATCTGGGGGTGGGCAGCCATTTTCGGAAGCAACAGTAAAAGCCGTCTGAGAGGGAACTGGGGGTGGTCTGCCATCTCTGCCTCAGCCCACACCTTCTCCCCGCCACCCCAGGACTGGAAAGGAACCCTAATACACCAAGAGGGTGCCCCCAGAGAACCATAGCAGCTTCTAGGCAGAGGGCAAGTGGAACAGCTTGCCAATGCTCCCACCCTCCTCTTGCTGTCCCTGTATTACCTCCTCATCAGGCCAGCTTCCTTCCTGGCACTCACCTGATAACCGTTCTAGACCTACAGTTCTCTTGTCTCCACAGACACAGGGCAAGCTCTTTCAGGAACTGCCTTTTTTCTCCTTTCCTCCCTCTCTCCCTCCCTCCCCATACCCACAAGCCACGTGTTGGAATGACAAAGGAGTCCCATGGCATGGCACTACCTTGGATGGAGAAGAATGAAGAGGATGTTCATGTAGAGGCAGGAATGAAAAATGAGAAATAGCAAGAAGGCCTGTATAGGGAGGGGGGATGGTTGATACAGAAAATGAAGTACTGGTGGAAGGAGACAAGGAACGACAAATGGAAACGACTGAGGTGGAAAATGGGTTACCAGTGGGTTGAAAGGGAGAGATGTAGAGAGTTGAAATACTGGAGAAGATGTCTGGAAAATGGATGGATGCCTGAAGGGTTTGGTATAGGAGATGAATGACAAGGGGTGCAGTTCATTCAAATGTGAGGGTGAGGTGGAAGGAGGGTTCTTACATGTAATGGGGCTGAGATAAGGATGATATGGTAGGCAATGAAGGGGGATGTGATGTGGAGAATCTGACGTGGTAGGGATATGAGTGCCTTTCTCCAGAGGGACTTACCGGAACTTTACAAACCCATTCAGCGTCCACGCTCGAAGTTTTAAGGGCTCCAGCTGAATTTTAAACATCAAGCTGGCTAAGAAGTCTTCTCCCCAGAAGTGTGGGAAGCTCCGGAAAGCTCCTCGGGCCTGTAGTGGGGGTGCTGCTGGGGATGGGCAGGAGAGCACTGTGCGCTTAAACATGCCCAGCCCAGCCCCTCACCTCTGATCGCTCCGCTGGAGCCTGCTTGGAAAGCTGCAGCTCAGGAAGCCACCTCCTCAGGTTCTCAGAGGCACTTGCCCAGCAAGGCCTGTCCGGTGCAGCAGGAGCTAGACCTGATCCCCAGGTGTGGAGAGTGAAGGAAGAGGGTCCAGCGGCCACCTGCTCTCAGGTGCAGCAGTGTCTGTATGAATGGCTGTATGGCAGTGTGACAGTAAGGCTGGCAGTGGCAAGCGTGTGCTTGCGAGTGGCAGACTGTGTACTTGTGGCAGGTGTGATTGTGAGGGCCTGAGAGGCAGTGAGTTCCTCTCTCTCCGGGGAGGATCCGACCCCAATCCCCAAGAACCTACTCAATGAAGTCACTGACCCGGAGTCTCCTCCCTCGCAGATGGGCGGGGAGGGGCGGGGCAGAGCCGAGCTCGCCCGGGACAAAAGGCGCGGCGAGGAGAGGAGGGGAAGGGAGGCGAGGGGGCTCGGGCGGGGGAGGGTGGTCGGTGATGTCACCGACGCTGACAGGCTGGGCTGGCTCAGAAACGCCTCCGCCCGCGGAACCCAATCCGACCCGGCCCGACCCTCCCCCCCAGCTCAGACGCTGGCTGCCCCCTGTTAGAGGGTCGCAGACATCGAGCACCTTGCAGACCCCAGTCCCCGCACCACCACGGCAGAAGAAACGATGGGCCTTCAGTGTGCCAGCGCCCCCCCCCATCTCACCCACCCCCTACACCAGGACCCCTGGCTCCGCGACGCCCCCGCTCCCGGGACCCCTGAGTCCTGGCTCGGTGCCCTCACCAGTGAGGAGCTGCGGGCGCCACCGCGGTCCGTCAGACAGCCGCTGCCCCCTCCCCTGGCTCCGGCTCCGCCGCCTCCACTCGGGACAGGAGTCGCCTGCCCGCCGGCCGCAGACAGCGGGCCGGGGAACCCGCCCCCACGGCTCCGCCTCCGCACCGCCCATTGCGCGGCCTGCCCGTCACTCAGCTCACCCTCCGCTGTAATTGGACAGTCTTCAACGAGTGCCTTGGTGATAGCCGCCCATTCTCCGCCCCTGTCACCCGGCCACACGCGCACACATTCCGGGCAGTGATTGGTGTCGGTCTGATTGGTGCACTCTGGGATCAGTCAACCACACCTCTTCGCTAGCTCGTTGTGTCATTGGTGAAAGGGACAGAGGGCGGTGACTCTACGCGCCCTTTGATTTTATTGGTTGGTCTGTGGGGCTCAGACTCGAGACTGGGGGGCAACTATATTAGTCCAATCTCGGGTTTGAGAAGGTGGGACGTACTGGCCACCGCTCGAATCCCGGGAGAACCTTCTGGAACCTGTTTAACGTCAAAGGCAGCCTTAAAGGAAAACTGCCTACCAGTTGGCGGTGACTCTGGGCATTCTTTCCTTTCTTCGTTTAGGAGGGTAGGGGAGAGAATAGTGTGGTTTGAGAGCTGTAGTCCCTCGACCAGTGTCAAAAGGTCACCCCTTCTTACCTGTCTTCCATCGGAGCTGTGGACTTCCAGCCCAGACCTGATTCAGCTTAGACCTGATTCAGCTTTACCTTATCTTGACCCGGAATTGACCTGAGATGACCTAGCAAAACAGACCCCGATAGACATGTGGAATTTAAGCACCCTTCTGCTTTCTCCTTTGTAACCTGGTAGTTCTCCCCAGGTTTAGTGCCTCCTCATTAATTCCTTTGTGAGTCCCCTTTTCATCCTCTGTATAATCCCCTCATCCCAGCTCCCTTGTGAGCAGCCCCTCCTCAGCAACCCCACAATTCTCATTAACGTTCTCTCTGTAATCTTTCATCCTACTTCCCCCTTGAGTTCCCAAATGTTAGCCCACTTCTTTTCTTTCCCCTCTTCTTGGCTGGGTATGATCTCCTGCCTCCCCCCCACCCCCACTCCCACTCCCACCCCCACCCCCACCCCCGCCCCCATAATCTTCTGTTTTATCCTATCCTTAATCCGTTATCTACTCGTATGATCTCTCCTATCCTAACTTCCCCTTTTAACCCTTCATCTCCGCTCCACATGATTTCCTTAACACATCTCAGTCCCAACCCCCTCTCTCCCCCATTAAATCTCAGCCCTAGTGTCCCCGCTGTTCAGAGCAGGCAGGGCTGCGGAGGCGGTAGCCAGCGGAAGCCGACGCTTGAACAGACACGGTGCCTGGCGCCCACGTCACTGTCTCCCAGGCCCATCTGTGCTACAGGCAGCGGGGGTGGGGAGGGGGTTATCTGGGGGTGAGGAGGAGAAAGGAATTCTTGGGGGGTTTGAGGACAAAGGAAGGGCCAGGGCAGAAGCTCTCACCTCTCTTTCTTTGCCATTTCCCAGAAACAGTTTGGATACCCATGAGTTCATGCAATCTGAATAGAGCTGGACACTGAGGCTTGGAGAATATCAGTACCTGGGCCGCAGGGCAGAGCAGAGCAGAGCAGGAGAGAAATCTAGGGGGTCCTGAGGTCAGGTCTGCATATTCTCCATTCTCTGCCTTCTTTCTAGGGCTCACCGTGGTGATCCCAGGTGTAAAGGGGTGTGAGCTGTGAAGTAAGGAAAGGATGTGGGGTAAGAAGAAGATGGAGAAAAGGTGGGATGAGGGAAATGAGAGGAAGGAGGGAAGATGGGGTGAGGGGGATGGGAAGAGGAGGGGAGGGGAGAGGAGAAGGAGAGGGGTGGGAGGTCAGGATGGGGGTGAGAATGGAAGGAGAAGTGGGGAGCAAAGACTAGAAGGGAGGGGAGATGGGATGATGGAGGAATGGAATAGTAGTGTGACATGGAGATGAGCAAGGTAGGATGAGGAGGCTCAGGACAGGTGCTGGCTACTTTGATCTGGGGGATCTCACTCTGCCACCTCCAGACTCATGGGGGCCCCGGCTGTGGGTGGTTCTACTTCCTATTCCAGTTCTATCTATTTTGCCTCCTCCAGCCTTGCCTGTGCTAACACGGGGGCAGAGAGTTTAGTCATTGGCCCTTACCTGGTCCCTGCTAATGCTATACTCTGGGCTTAGAACTTCGGGGGTGCAGGGCCATGCCTTCAGGTGCTGGTGGCATGGATTCCACTGTCTGCTGGGTTCTCTATTTCCACCGTGTACTATTGCCCTGGGTATCAGGTGTGCATTAGGAAGCAGGGTGCACAGTGTGGCATGGGTGTAAGAATGTAGGCTCTGTTGACCTTGTGAGGTCACTTGCCACATCTGTGCCTCATTTCTGTCTTTGTCTCAAGGGTATAGAAAAGAGCAGTACCTCCTAGGGTTGTTCTGAGGGTTAATTAAGGTAACACATGCTATGCATGTAGTTCTGAGCTTGGTATGTAGTTATTGCTCAGCAAAGTTAACCGTTACTCTGTATGTTCACAGATACCTGGATGTGTGAGTGCATCTGTTTGATGTTCAAGTCTGATTGGGAGTTATTTGTACTGTTGTATCTGTAGTGTGATTTGTAAGTGAGAGTATATCTGTGTGATATTTTTGTGTGGTAATATGCCTGATTCTGTTTTATTTGTTGTGTATGTGATTTTGTGTTGATATACATGTGTGATTAAATGACTATGTAGGTCTGTGTCTACATGATGAACAGCGTCATGGATATTGACATGTTGACTGCCAGGGCATGCATGAATCCGTGATCATATCAGTTCTCAGCACCTGCATTCCCCTCCCTTCCTATGGAGACGTCATAACCCTAGGTGTCCCTCATTTTCTCACCCTGAGGGAACCGGAACCCGGGGGCAGGGGCAGGGGCGGGTGCCAGTGAGGAGGCGTTTACACAGGAGCACATGTTCCCTCTCAGACTGTGTATGGGAGGGGGAGCCCCCTATCTTGCACATATCCTGAAGGCTCCAGAGGAAGTGCTCCACCCCAGCCCATTCTTAGTTCCCTGTCTTGTCACCATGGCAGCAGTTGCCAGGGGCTCCCATGGTTGCTAAGATCTAGGTGTGGGAGGCTGCTAAGCCCTGTTGCCAGTAGAAACAAGAGAACAGGAGGGGGGGGAGGAAGACTACCCCCACAGATGCCAGCTCTCTGCAGTGACAGGACAGGTCCTTGGACCTCTCCTGTCCCCAAACTGTACCTATGACTTGTATGTGGCAATACTCTTGTGGGGGGGCTTTCACAGGAAGTTGGAACTGGAATATAGGGATCCACCTTCTGAGGCGACTGTGGCTCTAGCCTGCCCTTTACCATCTTTAAAGTTGGGAGGCTCTTAGAAATTAGTGACTACTTCATTCTGTCCTCCAACCCTTATACTTCTCCCCTAGCAATGTCTCTGCTTGAGTTCTCCTGTGGCTGGTGCTTATTACCTGATGATTTCACCTTGCATAGGAAAGCTACATTGACCCCTGGATGCAGACTGACTCCTTCCTGAGGTCAGACTCTTAGCATCTCACCTGGATATATATTTCATGCTGACACTTGGACCCAGAATTCAGTTCCACACTGAGTGCCAACTTTGACCTCACCTGAGACACTGACCTTGGCCTTAGTCCTAGACCAGACAGTTCCCCAAACTCAACCTTAGCCTAAGTCCTTTCTAGACATGGATGAGCCCTATTCTTACTTGAATTCAACTGCAGATTCAGTTCTGATCCTGTTCACTGATTGGACACTGACCAGCGATCTAACTCCTTGGTACTCACCCGATCTAAACCTACACTGACCAGTAGTAGTGTTCAAAGGGGTTATTTCTTGCCTTGGGAGTGAGAGGATAGTGCTAGAAATGACCAGCAGAGGGCGTGCAACATCAGGTTCTAGAGGCAGGCCTTCCGGAGCCCATCTGGGAAGGGGAAGTCAGGTGTATTGAGATCTTGGCTCTTTTCTCTCAGGTCACGACCCAGAGCTGGAGGCACAACAGTCGGTCTGTGAGGTTGAACTAAAGAAATTAACTTTCCCAACCCAGTTATTCTAATGTTTTGTGGTCACATGGGTCTGTACAATCTTGACTCTGCCTCTAGCTCAGCTGGGCTCAGGGCTGGGCATACACCAGAAGGTGCTTAACCATTTACAGGCATCACAAATCTCAAGAGGACTGTATACCTGGTAAGGCATCCTACCCCCAACTCAACATTTCTGTCATATACTTATACAGCTTCACTACCTTCCCTGGTATCCAGTTACCTTTTGGTCCTATTGAGCAAAAATCTGCCTCTCCTCCACCTTTGGTCTTAGCTCTGTCTTTGAGGTCACATTGACCTCATCAGTCCCATCTGTCAGGCATCAGCCATCTACATCCCTCAAGTCTGCTCCTCTCCAGGATGAGACGTCTCTCAGGCCTTCATGGGTTCCTCCTCTGCCTTGTTCCATTCTAGCCCCTAAGACCATGCTACACTGGCTGGGTTTCAATTCATGGTGCCTGACTCTGATTAGCTTTTTCTAGGAGTGCTGGTGCAGTGTACAAATGAGCCAGCCTGCCTCTCTCATCTGACTCTGACCTTCTTCCTACATAGCTTCACCTTACATCAGTTTTTTGGTAGCTACCTCATACTGTTCCTCCATATCAAGTGAAGACCATAACCCCCTCTTCCTGAGCTGCTGGATCACATCTTGCGCATTTGTACAATGTTACAAATGTACAATTGCCCAAATGTTACGATTTTGAAGGGAGTATTGTATTTATTTTAAAAACAAAGATACTTGAAATAAATGAAACAAACATTTTTTGCAATACCTTCTGCATTTTAGAACAATCCTTGGGCTTGGAAATCTCTGCATTTATGTTTACTTAAAGGTGGGACAGGAGGGATTGAAGTGCTTGCTTCAGCAACACATATGCTAAAATTGGAACCATACAGAGAAGATTAGCATGGCCCCTGCACAAGGATGACATGCAAATTCATGAAGCGTACTGTATTTTTGGTTTTGATGAATGTCAAAATGTAATAATGTAAAGTGAATGTATATATGAATAAATTAGTATATTACCAAAAAAGAAAAAAAAAAAGAGGGACTGAAGATATCCCACTGTCTCAGCTGTGACTTCAGCACTGTGGACAGAGGCCATTAGCGGTACCCCCGGCTATGCCTGTGATTGTGGGTGGGTGGAAGATGATACATGCACAGCTTGTAGATAGGGCCAGAAATCCTTGCTGCTCACTTAATGCCTTATAGTGTATGAAACTCTTTCCTCTTACCAAACTAATTCTGTCCTCACTTGACTGTCAGCCCAGGAGATAGGACAGGAATTGTTTTCCCAGACTTTTACAGATGAGGAAACAAGTTCAGCAAGGTCAAACTCCAAGCAACACTTTGGGTGGGGTGGGAGAGAGAACTCTATTCCAGGTTTAGCAAGTTTAGCAGCTAGTCTTTCCCCTTTGAGCAATGACTTCCTCTAGAGATAAGAGGAGTACACTTGAGCCAGAGCAGGGCAGGGTGAGTGGAAGTTTGTGTGGAACCGAGGCTCTAGCCAGCCCTGGGAACAAGTGGCAGGAGGAGGAACAATTCTCAGAGGACCGAAAATTCATCAGGATTGCCAGACTGAGGGTGGGGAAACCTTGCTTTTCACTAGAGTCCACAGAGGCCCAGCTTTTATGTCTCTTTTTCTCTCCTAATGCTGGTCTTCATTGAAATTGGAGACAGAAGGGACCCTTAAGATCTCAAGCTGTCCTGAGCCTGATGGACCTCCATTTGAAAATTCTGGGGAGGAGAGGTACGGGAGCCATGTGAGTGAATGGGGTGAGTTGTGCAGGTTGTAAGAAATCCTGTGACATGGCTACAGGACTGGCTGCTTATGTTTCTGTTCCCAGGGTGGAAAGGGGATATGCTAGACTACACAGCAGCTGTTTCCTTGAGGTATACCCTGACAGGCAGCACAATAAAGTAGTTAAGAACATGGGCACTGAAGCCAGACTACCTGGTTCCCCTGCTTCCTATGTGACTGTGTAACCTTGAGAAACTCTCAGCCTCTATTCCTCACTTTTCTCATCTATAATACAAACCTCGGGGTTGTTTTTTAAAGACGATTTTATGTAAAGCACTTAGAACTGCCCAGTGCATAGTAACTGCTCAAAAATATTAGCAATGATTTGTATTTGGGGCCCCTATGGTTTAGAGGTAAGTCTATACACCACTGATCCACACTCTAGAGATACTTTCCTACCTATAGGTACTGGCTCTGTTCTTATCAGGTAAAGGTAATGAAAGGGGGATTTCAGAGTCCTCTGAAAAGCTTCTCTTGACCTTAGTTTACCCAACTCTATCATATCACATTAAAACATTGCAAAAATGGGGAGGAAATTCTCTACCAAGAAAGACCCAGAAGACCAGGAGAAAACATAGCCAGCTAGCTTCCCTACTTTGTCACCCAGCAGGGATTGGGAGGAGAAATGTGTTAAAACTGGCCCTTGGTTGTGGTGGTGGTGGAATACATCGCAGATAGCTTGCAGGCCTTACCTCTTCCTCAGTTTCTTAGAAAATTCTGGCTTCTCTCTTCAGTGCTTTCATTTCCCCCTCTGTGTCCATGGTGGAACCCCTGCCTCCTCCCACCCATCACTTGATTCTTGGGAAGGTCAGCACCAGGAAAGCTCTAGAAACAGCCAGTGTATTGCATTCTTCCTGGAGGCCAAGCAGCTCCTTAGATTCAGGAATTGGCTAATGATAGGAAACCACACAGAAACTCAGCAGGTGCCCCAAATAACAGGAAGAAGGAAGCCAAAGTAGCATCGCAATCTCTTTATTATGATTTCCACTGTGCCCAGCCTCTGGGAGCATCAGCTCCTTCAAGAGTGAAGGCTGAGCCATGGAGAGGAGCATGCAGCTGTACTGGTGCGAAGACAGGGCTTGGGGATGTTCCCCTCAGCTTACTGTCAAGTTACCTTCCGCAGAAAAGAACATAGGAAGGGCATGAGGGACCAGAGGGCATTGGACCTTCCACTTACTTGAGTGTTCTCAGAACTGCCCTCACAAGCTTATGTTTGGCTGGGAGACAGATCATCAGTCATCTCTTAAAGGAGCATACGTTTGAAGGCTCTTATTTCACATGGATATGGAAAGGCCTTGCTGCTTATACCTTGACATTCTCATCTATGGTTATGCCAACCCATGCTATATAAATTGGAATGTGATTGGACTTCTTAGTCACTAGCCCAGACCAGATGTGACACGCTGTCCACAATCTGGGTCATCAGGTCATGTGGCTCAGAGGGAAGGTTTTCCTTAATGCTAGTTGGGTCTAGTGGAAATTCTGTTACCTGTTTCTTTTCTTTCAAGGTTGCCAAAAGCAGTGGCAGCAGGAAAGTAACAGCAGGGGAAATACCCAGTCCTACCACACTCCAGGACTGAGCTATAGGGAACAGGTATGATGCATTAATATTTTCCATTCTCCATCCAGTTCTCTGTTGTCTGAGCTGCAGCCAGGGGCCTGGAAAGAGATCTGGGCAAATTCAAACTAAGTGGCACTGGGAAAGTAGCAATTTTATTCCACTGTAAATTGAGGAGTGAAAAGGGGTTATGGTACTGGTGCTACCAGGATATTGTTCTGACATCCAGTTGTTCTTTTAGTGCCAAGTATATACCTGCCTTTACTCTGCTAGTTTGAAGGGGTCATGCTAATAGGATCACTAGAGCCTGCTACCAGTCCTGCCTGGAGGTTATTCTTGGCTCTGGGGTGGTCATGGCTAGCCTGAGGCCCTGCCATACAGCTTCTGCTGAGCTTCCTTCTTAGGGCTTCCTTGCACCACTCTTACTGAAGCCATGAGACCTGCAATGGTTGAGGTTGTGCTTCAGACCAAGAGGCATAGGCACAATCCTGGGCTCACACTCCAGAGAGCTGCCCTCTTCCCAGGCAGTTTGATTCTGTACCTCCAATGTTAGTGATAGGAATAGGGGAACTCCCAGATCTGGCCACTCAAATAAGGCCAGGGTGACATCCCATAGGGAGCACCAGGGCTAAAAAGGCATGTCTGCCCTTTAGCCCCAGTCACTTAGGCTGAAGGTGGGAAGAGGCAATGTGCTCATGGCTTTGGCTGTTCTCAAAGGAAGAAAAGCACTTGAGAGTGGGTCAGTACCTGGGAGCAAGGGAACTGCTCCATCTCTGGGATCCAAAGGGGCCACTGCTCAAAAGCAGAGCCTACCTCTGTTGAGGAAGGCTGGTCTCAGGAGAGGAAGCCACAGAGCAGCCCTGGAGAGGTTATGTAGCCACAGCTAACTGCCTCAGCTTACTTTCTGTCCCTGCAGCTCTGCTGTGTCTGGATGACATCCAGATGCCCCTGTCTTTAAATCTGAGCATAGGGAAGAGGGGTGTTGGGTGAAAAATAGGCTTAGGGCAAGGAGTCTTCGGAGGAGAAACCCTAATCTCTGTTGATAGTGGGTGGAGTGGGTGGTGTTTATAATAAGATTGATTTCAATTCTGGGTAGCCAAGAAGAAATGACTAGAACATTTTCTCAAACCCTTAGAGTCAGACACTGCTTTTTGTACTTGGCAGAATTTCAGATAGTCACAGTGATGGAAAGGCTTGATGAAAAGTAAAGGGAATGGGCTTCACTTGGTTTATAAAAGTTTGAACATTTTCATATGTACTGCAGAGGGGCTCCATGGATTAGAACACTGCAGAGGGAGATCCCAGACGGGGGCTGGGGTGGGGCTTTTACAACTCTGGTCTGGGGGAGCAAGGGAATCTTTTCATTGGTAAAAAACTAGATGCCTAATGGAGAAGAGGCCAGTTGCTCCTCCAAGCTTTTCTGCATCTTAGGATTCTTGTGGACTGGGAACTCTACACTGGGGTCCTCTGGGCCCTCTGTAGCATGCCCTTACCAAGGAAACTTGCTGTCTTGGAATAGGAAGAGGAATAGTCCCAAATGGGCCTGATCCTACCATGAAAGAAATACTGCTTTGCCAGGCCCTGAGATGCATCTGGCCCATGGTCTTTTACCACTCATCCACAGAAAGCTAGAAGCTGCAGCTCCAGAGAGGTAGGCATCACCTTGTCTGTGAAGGATCAGGGAACAAGACAGATTTCCAGTCCCTATTACTGATGACAAGGCAGGAGAAAAAAGCTGTTCAGACAAAGCCCAGAGCTTGTCTCTACTCAAAATGCCCTATCTGTGAGATCCAGCAGCCCGAGGCCATTGGCATACAAGGTGATTTACCAGGAGAGTAAGCAAGAACCCCTGTGCTGAATGTGCTTTAATCTTTTTCCGTGTAAAACCCCAGGTCTGGCTGCTTCAGAGGCAGTCCTTGGACCCAAGAGTCATGTGCTTTCACTTTTGTGTTCAGTTTGCTAAACTGAACAACAGCCCCTCTTACTGATCAGTCTTGGGAATATGGCTAAGCAGTATTTACAAAAAGCTGTTTTTGTTTTGAAATGTTCAGGGCCATACACGTGAACCCAGCCAGATTCATCTTCTGTCTGCTTCATTTTAGACCTGAAAAATCCAACCCCCGAAACTTCACAACCTGTTCTAGGTCAGGCAGTTTCTACAAAAGGTGTTGTTACCACAACCCTGGTTGCAGCTCCCCACTTTCCTCTGAGCATCTCAACACTGAGCTGTATGCTACTTCTTCTGTTAGCACCCAATTCAGTACAAGTGCCTTGAGCAATGGAGCTATATTAGCTTTAACATGACTGAACCAACCCCCCTCTCTAGTATTCAGATTGGAAACAGAACCTAGATTCCAGGGCCAGGGCTGACCCACAACACGCAGTGACTTGAGAACTTAACGAGAACTTAGGGAGGACAGCTGGGACTTAGAGACCAGGCTTGGTGGGGAAAGACATGTAGTGAGCAGCAGGGAGAAGCAGCAACTCAGGCCATATCTCAGTGAGGGGGAGAAGGATGAACCTTCTGTGAAGCTTTGCTGGGGCTTTCTCTGCTGAAGAGGTGAGATGCAAAAAAAAAAAGAAAGAAAGAGAGAGAGAGAGAGAGAAAGAAAGAGAGCTGAGATGCAAATCCTCTTCTTGGCTCCAGCTTGTCAGGGTGGTTGAAAGGAGTCCTTGCTGCTCTTTCTTGGGCTGTGAAAGAGGCTGGCTCTTGTTCTCCATACAATGGCACGCTCTTCTAGGTCTACGTTTGGGCTGAGGTGGAAAGATGGAAAATCATGAGACTTCTCTCATTTTCCATCCAAACCTTTCCTCATTGGAGATCAGGCTTCAGGTCTCTGTGGTAGTTGACTTGGGTAAAGCATCTAATACAGAGGGCTGTGACTCCTGGGATCATACTTATTCCATTCAGGCCCTTTGGGCTCTGGGCCATGTGTTCCCATCTGTAAAACAGGGGCCAGGATGGCTCATCTTGGTTTTTGACTGTTCTCCTAAAGACTTTTGGACTTGAAAGACCTGGATGAGATGTTCCTAGAATCCTGGGTTCCTGGGAGGGGCTGCCTTCCCTTCTTCTAATTAAGACTCACTCCATAGACTAGTTGCCTTCTCTGTCACTAGAAATTAGAATTTAAATAAACAGAGGCTGAAGTGCAGTGGTGGTTTTCAGTAACTTTCCCACCCCAACATACCTGAGGGACATAGCACATACCTACCAGAACAGTGGCTCACCACAGAAGGGATTTGCAACTGAGGAAGAGGGAGCCTATCAGCATCTCTAGGACAGCATGTGAGTCTGATGCCCTATTATTAAGAATCACTTGGCCAGGGACTTGTCTATTGGAAGTCAGAACTGGCCAATAGAAGGAGTGAATAGAGACCCCTCTCATCTACACCAGGAGCTTCACAAAGGAACTTTGGTCCTTTTTCAACCAAGAAGAACCAGGTCTCTGTGGGCATGGACAGCTAGGCATGTGTGTATGTGTGTGTGTGTGCACACATATGTGTGCAGTGGCAGGTCTAGTCTAGGATGTGAGGGCTGGGGGGATGGGTCCAAGAGTGGATACTGCCACAGCTCCCAGGGCTTTTCCCTGCAGCAATGCATATATTGCCTCTGTTGTGAGGGGCGCAGTGATTTCAGTTCCATAAAGCTTAGTGTCAAATTGAGATGCTGGCAGTACTCCATCCCCACAAGTCTCAGTACCAGAGGATGGTGGGGAAAGAGGGAAAGAGAAAAAGGAGAGGAGGGAGACCACTGTCTCTGAACTGAGCTTCTCTGCTCCATGCTATCCTGGGGGTTTCAGATGAATTGCTGCACTGTTGGGGCGAGCAGCCAAGATGTAGACAACATTCTCCCGCAGAAAGGTAGGCCAGTCCACAAATCTGGAGTGGGAGCAAAGAACAGGTTTGTGAGGTTGGCTGTAGAGCCTGGATGCTCATGAGAACTGATCCCAGTGGCAGTACGGCTTAAGCCGGGCAAAGCTCAGGTAAGCCCTGGCTTTTGGCTGACATAGGTATGGCTGGCTGTGCTTCCACGTGGGACAGTCCAGCCGGCTGACCCTATAGATCTTGGGTCAAATGGACATTTTTGGAGCCTGGTTTCTGGGATATGCACTTGCTGTTTTGGGGTAGCAGTGGGCAATGCCCACTTGTGTGTGTTGAAGAGTCAGGAGTGCAGACAGCCCAGTGAGGGGATCCTACTCACCTGGACTCCTGCTCTGTGGGCAGCAGAGCCTTGTCTTGACTCTTGCTGCTGCTGCTGGCTGGGCTGCTGTCTGCTATGGGACCCACATGGCTGATGCTGTTGGACACAAGGATATGTGGTTAGGAGTGGGAAAATGAAAGGTCCGGCCCCTCCCAAACTCTGGGGAACCCATGGCTCAGATATGCACGTCCACACTTTTCTGACATGGCTGACAGTTTGGAGTAGAGGATGCCCCATGCCTTGAACAATAAGAGGCAGTGTCCTTTGTCTAATGCACAGGAAGCTCCTCTCCTGTCTGTTGACAGAAGAAACCGAGAGGTACCTTTCATACCAAGGGCCATTTGGCATGGAAAAAGGAGGAGGGCATGTGAGTGGGGGCAGGGATTGGTAGAGAACAGACCTGACACTGCAGGAAGGAGCCTCTGCAAGGTGTTTGCAGAACCAAGAGTGCTGGGCTCCACGGCACTCTGCCTCACTGATAGTGCTCCCGCTGCCCCGGGCTAGGAAGGTGGCCCGGGCTCGCTCCCGCTCCTTCACTGTCAGAAGCCTTAACAGAGAGTTCTGGGGAAGAGACAAGTTAAGATCTTGGAGGTGAAAATATTTTGTAAAATGTCAAGCCATAGAGAATCCTACCTCCAGTACCATCTCTGCAGCCTCCCTTTGAAGCTGCCCAGAGCCTTTCTGGTAGCATTGACATTTGCAGTTGGGTCCAGTGCAAATCAATCTTCCTTGGGCAGTTTGCCCAGCTTAGGCACTGGATCACCTGTCACTGGGTGGAATGTGAGCCCTTTCCTTCTATGGTCCCTGCTAAGACAGTACTTAGTGCTCCTCCAACCTGCCCAGCATGCTTCCTAGGTCTCTGCCACCCAGTAGCCCATAGACATTCACCCCGGCTGGCCCTCACCTGGGGACGCAATTGCTGCAGAAGTAGGAGGGACTCATGGGACAAGAAGTCAGGCCACTCTATGTGTCCTCGATGTTCAGGGTCCAGGGCTGCAAACTGGCGGGCTGCCTGCTCCTCTTGCTCCTCGCTTAGAGCCCTGTCACTGTCCCCCCGCTTTGCTGCTTGGTGGCGGTAGCGCAGGAAGTCCTCCAGTGTCAGGGAGCAATCTGTGGGAGGCACCCCATACTAGCCAAGCCCACCCTTTCCTCAGCCTCTGGGGCACCTCCATTTACTTTTAGAATACCCTCCAGAACCCCTACATCCATAGCTTTCGTGGAGTCTTTGTCTCCCATAGCCAGGATAACTCAGGCTGTGGTGGGTGGGGAAGATGGGCGGGTGTGTGGGTGCCCCTGGTGGCCAACAGCTTGGGAACAGGGACCTATTTACCCCTACTCTCCAAATTCCAGCATACTCCTTTTATGGTTTGTCCTAAAAAGTATGGAGGAAAAATGTGCCAGCCGCTCTCCATCTGGCAGCACTGTCCAGCCTTACCAGGAATGACTTTACACTGCTGAAAGGTCTCTGTGAGGCTGTACATTTCCTCCTCAGTTAGCAGCAAGTTGAGATTATCCTGAAAAAAAAAAAAAAAAAAGAAAGATCTGAGGGGCGCCTGGGTGGCTCAGTCGTTGGACTTCTGCCTTCGGCTCAGGTCATGATCCCAGGTCCTGGGATCAAGCCCCACATCGGGCTCCCTACTCTGCGGGAAGCCTGCTTCTCCCTCTCCCACTCCCACTGCTTGTATTCCCTCTCTCGCTGTGTCTCTCTCTGTCAAATAAATAAATAAAATCTTTAAAAAAAAGAAAGATCTGAGTCAGTGGCCATATAGACCAGTAAGAGAGAAAGGCCAAGATCAAGAAGCATGGAAATTGTATTTCAACTTGAAGGCAATTCTGGGATCATCTAATCCCAGCCTCTAATCATAATCAAAGAGACTGAAGCCCCAGAAAGGGGAAAGGATTTGCTCAGAGTTACTCAACTCTGGAGCAGAATCTTCTCCAGAAGCCAGGTATCCTGATTCTAGACCCGAGACCTTTTTACTAAACAGTAGTTTTAAAATTATTCTCTGAGGGGCACCTGGGTGGCTCAGTAATTAAGCGGCTGCCTGCGGCTCAGGTCATGATCCCAGGGTCCTGGGATGAAGCCCCACATCAGGCTCCCTGCTCCGTGGGAAGCCTGCTTCTCCCTCTCCCACTCCCCCTGCTTGTGTTCCTGCTCTCGCTATCTCTCTCTCTGTCAAATAAATAAATAAAATCTTAAAAAAAAATTATTCTCTGAGATACCCTAAGGAATCCTTGGAAGTGCCTTGGGAAGCTGCTGCAAGGGAAAAGGGGACTAATGAGTGGGCATGGTTGTGAATCCCCAGCTCCGTCAACCACAGCAGCTCCATCTTTATTCATTTTATGTATTTGGCTTCTATGTTAGATTGTGCTCAAAGAGTATTTCAGTTAAAAAATAAGTTTAATTCTAACTCTGCTCCTAGTAGGCTGTATTATTTTAAATAATCCAGAATGGTTTTGAAAGAGATGCCATCATGATGAAGTTCCTAAAACCAAATGAGTTTTTTGTGGTGCCACAGAAATTTTAATTCCAAAACAGCAGTAATATGTTATTTTATTAATACTAATTTACAGTCTTATAGTCTTTAAGCTGTCAAAGATTCTTTCTAGTAGGTTATTTTCCTCTCTTAAAATACCAGCAAAGAAGAGGAACAGACATTTCATGAGTATTCATTTATAGATTTCATAAAGAACTCAATTCTTTCAATAACACTTATTGAGCACTTGGTATATCCTGGGCACAGTGGGGTGTAACACTGTGAAATGTTCAGTGGGGCTGGAGTGTAGGGTGTGTGTGTATGTGTGTGGAGGGAGAGTAGAGAGGAATGACAAAAGATAAGGGAGAGGTAGGCAGAAGCCTGACTGTGAAGTGCCTCAAATGCCCATTAGTGAGCCCTTCAAATGGGCTTTTATTCTGAGGGCAAAGGGGAGTCACCAAATGTTTAAGTAGGGTCCACACCCAGTGTGGAGCCCAATGTGCGGCTTGAACTCATGACCCGAGATCATGACCTGAGCTGAGGTCAAGAGCTGGACGCTTAACCGATTGAGCCACCGAGGTGGCTGACTGAATGGTTTTTAAGGGCATATGTAGTGCCACAGTCAGATCTTTGCTGTGTGGAAAATGAATCAGAGAGGCAAAGTCTAGAAACATGGAGAACAGTTAGTTAGCTGTTGCTATAGTGTGGGTAAGAAAAGATGAATGGCTAACCTAAGACGTGAGAATGGAAAAGAGAAGAGATTTGAGAGGTATTAACAGGTAGATCAGTAGGACCTGCTGACTTACTGGATGTGAGGGATGAAGGAGAGGAATGAGTTGGTATTGGTAACTGGAGGGGTGGTATTACTGTTCACAGAGGTAAGAAATTTAGAGAGAACAGGTTTCAGGGAAAAGAGTTCATTTTGGGTCATGGTGATGTGAAGTACCCATGAGGCATCAAGATGGATGTAAATCCAAGAGACAAGAAATTTAGGTCTGGACACACAGGTTTGGGAATCATTTGTGTTTAGATGGTCGCTATAGCCACTGAAGTACATGAAATAACCCAGGGAGAGAGTGTGTATCAGAAAAGAAGAGTGTTAACAACAGAACCCCAAGGAAGATCAGCATTTAGGACTGTGAGAAGAAATTAACTAAGGGCACTCAGAATGGTCAGAGAAGAAGGTAGGAGGAGAATCAGTAGGGAGTACTGGAAGCCGAGAAAAGAGAGTTACAAAACGTAGAAGGTAATGTTAACAGTGGTGATACAACTATGATGGGACTTTACTGATTTTCTATTTTCTCTAATTTCCTTATTTTACATAATAATTCTCATAACTACTTAAATCCCCCCAAAAAGAGGAGGCAATAAGGGAGTGCTAAATACCTCACAGGGGCCAAATAAGAAGATGCCTGAGAAAAGGTCATAGACTTGACAGTCAGGTCATTGGTGACTTTAGAAAGAACCCATCCAGCAGAATGACAGATGCAGAAGCTGAATTACAGGTGGCTGAGGAGCCACTAGGAGATGATGGAATCTTTTCAAAAAGCCTGGCTGGGAAGGGAAGAAAGGGGAGGAGCTTGGAAGAAACCTTTGTAAAAAGTCTGGCATGTGGTAGTAATGATGGTAGGACTGTGACAGAAAGCCAGGAAGGGTTAGGAAGGAGATACCTTCAGCTGGGGCCCACACATCAGCAGCACACTGCAGGGCAGAGTTGCTGTGAGTGAAAAGGCTGGTGTTTGGAGGGGTGGTGACTAGAGAAGATGGTGTGTAGAGCAGGGTCTACTGTGACATACTTCAGCTGGGGAAAAGGTGTGTAAGTGGCTGGGAATAACTGTTCTATATTTGATTTTATAGACAAGCCATAGATAAAGTGGTATTTGTTAGAAAGTGGCACATCTTTGCTTTCTTCCAGGCAGTAGGAAGAAGAGGGGGGAGTCTGCTGAGATGTTCCTTAGAAGATATCTGCAGGATAACAGACCAATAAAGCAAGACTTTTTTTTTTTAAAGATTTTATTTATTTGACAGAGAGAGACACAGCGAGAGAGGGAACACAAGCAGAGGGAGTGGGAGAGGGAGAAGCAGGCTTCCCGCAGAGCAGGGAGCCCGATGTGGGGCTCTATCCCAGGACCTCATGACCTGAGCCGAAGGCAGACACTTAACGACTGAGC
The DNA here is from genome assembly GCF_003265705.2 of Callorhinus ursinus. Classification (NCBI taxonomy): domain Eukaryota; kingdom Metazoa; phylum Chordata; class Mammalia; order Carnivora; family Otariidae; genus Callorhinus; species Callorhinus ursinus. The sequence continues at coordinate 2,153,538 of NW_027397104.1, forward strand.
CACCGGGCACCTCGAATAAAGCAAGATTTACATTCTATTCAGATGTACTGAGAAATGGATAAGAATCTGGCTTTTGTCTTTTTAAAAGTTGGAAAGCAGGGTGCCTGGGTGGCTCAGTGGGTTAGGTGTCTGTCTGCCTTTGGCTCAGTCAGGACAGAGCCCCGCATCCAGCTCCCTGGGGAGTCTGCTTTTTCCTCTCCCTCTTCTGCTCCCCCTGCTTGTGCTCTCTGTCAAATAAATAAATAAAATCTTAAAAAAAGTTGGAAGGCATTTATATATAATTTGCAAAGTTCTGAATCAACAGACCTTTGATATTTAATTTACATAATGATCACTTTAGAGATGAAGTTCTTCATCCTAAGAGTTAGGTGGTAGGCCAAGTGATGATCTTAGGACTAAGAAGTGTTACTATGTTAGAACCTATCCCTGTTGGAAGCAAGCTGGTTAGGATGATTTTTCAGATGAGTACAATGAATGACAACTAAAGACTATTAGAGAAAGCACTATTCCAAGCACAATTACTATTGAGTAATTAGGCCTCATCCTAACCATTGATTCCTCTAGCTCAGTGTTTCTCAGTTGGGGTGAGTTTTGTTCCCCTAGGACAAACTGGGTAATATCTGGAGACATTTTTGGTCGTCACAACTGGGGGTGGGTGCTACTGACATCTAATGGGGTAGAGGCCAGGGATGCTGCTGAACATACTACATTGCACACATCCCCCACAAAAAAAATTACTGTGTCCAAAATGTCATAGTACTGAGGTAGAGAAAGCCTGACCAAGTTTGAGGATCCCAGTATCTACTACTGGAAAACTGTTTTAGGTCACTGCCTAGAAACCAGTGTTCTTAGACTGGGTCTCCAGAAAAGTGCCAAGTTCCCTGCGGTGCTGCAGCCCATAGTTCCTGTAGTCAAGGCTTACACAGTAGTGGCAGCTCCAGCCAGTTTCTGTGTGGGCTGTCTCGGTCACCTCCGCTGCACTATCTCCTTGGATGTAGCCCATGCGGCGCAGGCAGCCATCATGGAAAACCCTGGTGCAGATCCTGCATGGGAAGAGGCTCTCAGCTGTCCAGACTTCACAGACATCACACATCTCATCGTTGACAACCTGGCAAAAAGAATAAATAGTGTATTCATTTCCAGTGTAGGCAGCAAGATCCTATGGCCACGAAACACAGAGTTACCGACATGGGGCTGAATATCCCTGGAGCAGCCCAGAGGAACAATTCCAACTGAAGCCTGTGTTAAGGTGATAGAGCTTTCCCTCTGGAAGACAAGAACCAGCAAGCTCTTCCATCTGCTCATGTCTCTGTGACCATTTTTCTGAACAGGGATGCTACTAACATTTTTGGAAAAAAATAATCTGTTCTGAAAGACTGTCCCAGACATTGCAGGGCACTTAGCACCCCTGGTTTTCTTGGCACCAAAAATCAGTAGCAACTCCAGTGATGACCTTCTTGAATGCCCACAAATTTCCAAATGCCTCCTACAGGGACTACTACTATCCCTTAGTGAGACGGATGGCAAAAGACCTGCCATGGTGTCATTCCTTATCACCCACTGTCTCTAGTCTTTCACTAAGACCAATCTAGGATGTAACATTTTTATTCTTGTAGAAGAAATTCAAAGATTGTTCTGGACTCAACTGTACTTTTCTAGAGTTTTTTCTTTTTGAGTCTCACTTTAACTATACCCAGGCCTCCCTGATCCTCAGAAGGTCTAAGACTTGAGGACTGTGCCCTAACTGGGTACTCACAAGTTCTCTGGGCTCCAAGCAGATATCAGGAGGCTTGTCATCATCCAGCTTCCGGGTGGGGCGGATGAAGGCAGGGGGTGTGAAACGATTAGTCCTGTCAAACTCCTCCGGCTCCACTCCACGCCCATCTCGGAGCCTCTCCCAAGCTGCACGATTGACACTGCTCTCTTCTTGGAGCACTGGGGTACTTGCCTCTGCTCCTTTCTCCTCCTGTACCTCCTGGACAGAGCCCTCTACTGTGCCACGGCGGGACCCTGGAAGCTCACCAGGGCGTCGGATAGAAGGCCTGTCCCGTAGCCCATCCTTGAAGGCAGACACAGCCAGGCTCACCTTTTGCACCTGCTCCACTGTCTGCCGCTTGGACATCAACACCCCCATGGCTCTGTGAACAAAAAGCAGAGGCCCAGATTCAGCCAATGGCTGACCATGTCAAGCCAATCAATTTCAACCATTCATCTAAGTGGCAAGTATTATTAGATAGTTTTTCCCTCTTCTGGAACTCAGTGGCATGGTGGGATGGAGAAGCTCCTGTTAAAGAGTCAGAAGACCCTGGTTCTATTTCTGACTGGCCTTGCGATTTTGGTTTTCCTATTTGTAAAATAAGGGCTATTTGCTCAGTGCACTTCACAGGGCTGTCATGAGGATAACATTAGAAAATGTGCTTATTAAGTGCTTAGTAGACTGGAAAGTATTCTACAAATGTGAAATGGTATCTCTTTTATTTCTTGCTGTCCCAAAGTTAATTAGGTCCAGGGGTCCCAGGCCCCTGAAGATAGTTGGAGACTTCAGAGCCTAAGTCTCTCCTCTGCCACATGAGATGATCCAAAGCTTAAAGCAAGACTACAGCAATACATTTCAGACTTCTGATTGAAGAAAATCTCCTCCAATAAGTGCTGTGCACAGTGCATCCAGGATAATCCGCATCAAATTCTCACTTTTTCAGTCAGAGTGAATGCACTCCTATTTTTAGGGGATTCCTGAATTAGATAAGAAACTACCAACCTAGCCACATGGTCAAGGTCACAAACACTCCTTTGCCCCCTCTAATTGGCTATGCTTCTTTGTGGGTCTGTTTGTCTTTCACAGACAACCTGCCCATTTTTAAGTTCTGAAGTGCTTCTCAGACTTTTAAGGCTTCACTAATGTTACTCCCACATTTTTTCTTTTGATTTTCTGAGCTGTTCAATAAAACCTTTACGGGTTAAGAAGTAACATTATCCCTGCTCTTCCTCTGCAGTACCAGGGTACAACACTGGAGAGTGAGGGCATGACATCGTATATTGCAAAACTGGTTTGCTATTTCCTAACCTGAAGGGTCTTAGTGGAATTCAGCTGGCGAATGCGTGTTCTAAGTAAAGTGAAATGGAGAGTTCATTTTAGCCTTGCTCTCAATCCATTATAATCAAGGCTTATTGAACAGTACTATGTATAAGGTACTAACTACTCATCATAGGAAATAAAAGACAGGAGCTGAAATCAAGAGCCTGACTTAACCGACTGAGCCACCAAGGCACCCCTCAGTGGACAATTCATAAATTGTGATTAAAAAATCCTTTTTGGGGGGCGCCTGAGTGGCTCAGTCATGAAGTGTCTGCCTTTGGCTCAGGTCACAGTCCCAGGGTCCTGGGATCGAGCCCCGCATCGGGCTCCCTGCTCAGTGGAGAGCCTGCTTCTCCCTCTCCCACTCCCGCTGCTTGTGTTCCCTCTCTCGCTGTGTCTCTCTCTGTCAAATAAATAAATAAAATCTTAAAAAAAAATCCTTTTTTGGGGGTTCCTGGGTGGCTCAGTCAGTTAAGCAGCCAACTCCTGCATCCTAATATTTATAGCAGCAGTGGCCACAATAGCCAAAATATGGAAAGAGCCCAGATGTCCATCAACAGATGAATGGATAAAGAAGATAAATAAGATGTAGAATATATATACAATGGCATATTACTCAGCCATCAAAAAGAATGAAATCTTGACATTTGCAATGATGTGGATAGAACTAGAGGGTACTATGCTAAGCTAAATAAGTCAGAGAAAGACATGATTTCACTCATATGTGGAACTTTTTTTTATTTAAATATTTTATTTATTTATTTAGTTGACAGAGAGAGACAAAGTGAGAGAAGGAACACAAGCAGGGGGAGTGGGAGAGGGAGAAGCAGGCTTCCCGCTGACCAGGGAGCCTGATGCGGGGCTCAATCCCAGGACCCGGGATCCTGACCCGAGCCAAAGCAGACGCTTAACGACTGAGCCACCCAGGCACCCCTCATAAGTGGAATTTAAGAAACAAAACAGATGAACACAGGGGAAGGGAAGGAAAAATAAGATGAAAACAGAGAGGGAGGCAAACCATAAGAGACTCTTAAATATAGGAAACAAACTGGCGGTTTCTTGAGGGGAGGTGGGGGGGATGGGGTAATTGGGTGATGAGCATTAAGGAGGGCACTTGATATAATGAGCACTGGGTGTTATATGCAACTGATGAATCACTAAATTCTACCCCTGAAACTAATACATTGTATGTTAACTAAATTGAATTTAAATTTAAAAAAAAAGGAAAAAAAGTTCTTGTGACCTAGCCTGGTGGGGTTGGGCCTAGGGGTAGAGAGGAGAGTGTGTGTGTTAGAGATTTTGCTGAGACTATGGATCCAGATGATTCTTTTCCTTTTTTCTTTTTAAAAAGATTTTATTTATTTATTTGAGAGAAAAAGTGAGCACAAGCGGGAGGGTGGAGAGAGGCAGAGGGAGAGAAAGAAGCAGACTCCCCACTGAGCAGGAAGCCACAGTGCATGGCTCCATCCCAGGATCCCGGGATCAAGACCTGAGCCAAAGGTAGACACTTAACTGACTGAACCACCCAGGCGACCCAAACGATCCAGAGGATTCTTGAAGAGGCTGAGTCTATAGTCTCCAGACACTGTCCACATTACTCAAGAGCACAGCTGTGCTCTATGGTGAGGTGGGAAAGCAAGTCCCCCACCTAGAGCAAAAGGAACAGACATACCACACCAAGAGGGAGAATGTAAAACTGACACACAGCCCTTCACAACAGACTTTCTTCATGATCAATTATTTCCAAGGCTACAGGGTTTTCCTCAGAAAACTTTCATGGTATGTTTTTCAAAATTTTTGACTGTGACTCATAGTAAGAAATACTGTTTATGATGTGACCTTGTATATACATAGTTACAAACATGTGTCCATAGATCTAGAACTGAACCCAAAGTTTTGTGAACCAGTCCTCTTTTACTACCTGATATTTTCTACTCTATTTCATTAAAACAATCTTGATAGTGACTCTCTCAAATGATTTCATGACTTCCCAATGGGTCTGGACCTGAATTTGAAAAATATAGCCTTAGGATACTTTTATATTTATTATTAGAGAACTACATTTTTTGTGTTTTGATTTAAGAATGGTTACTGCTAAAGGACAGCATTGTGGAGTATAAGGTAAGCTTTCCCCTTGACTGCTGTGGTGCAAGAACAGAGTTCTCAAGCTTATCCTGAGTCTGTGGTCCTAAAACTGATGGTTACCAGAGGAGAGGTGGGTGGGGGCATGGGTGACATAGGTGATGGGGATTAAGGAGTGAACTTGTTGTGATGAGCACTGGGTGATGTATGGAATTGTTGAATCACTATATTGTACACCTGAACTAATATAACACTGTATGTTAACTATACTGGAATTAAAATGAAAAAAAAAGGGGGGCTATGATTCTAGCAGAGATGGACAGCTACTAATATACCTTTGACTGAAGAAGACCCTACTCTATATGAGAGACTGATCCTCTTTGACCTGTGCACAAATGTAAAAGAATATTTATTCATTTGTTTACAATGATAAGAAGGTGGAAATAATGTCAATAGGAGAATTATTAAATAACCTGTAAAATAGTCATACCAAAAATAGAGAAAAAAACTGATTTAATCCAGTAGGAACACAAAGATCAGAGCAATGAATGATTCTCATTGGCTGGATCCTGGAGCAGGTGGGGGAATATATATCTGAATTCCAGGAGGAGAGGACAAATAGTGGATTGAAAAAGCAAAATATATATTTATATCTGTAAAGCAAATATTAAAAATCATCACTTTTTTTTTTTTTGGTAACATAGACTACAAAACAGCAGAGCTTGACAGTGTCCTCTTGGTTGCTGGGGAGATACAAAAGTATTAGCTCTCTAAATAGTTGGGGAAAGCCCCCTCCCAGAAGTTGTATTATAAATTTTGGGGAGTAGTTATAAGACATTTAAGTTTATCAGCAAGAAAGTATGGGTTGAAAAAAAAGTTGTGAAATGCTTATTTGGAGACCTAGAATAACCATATGAAATTCACTTTTTCAAGAATGATTCATTGAAGGAAAATCAATGGTATACATTTGGTTCTTACTGGCTTTTTCAGATATTGAGTTCTCAACAAAGGCCAAAGAGGGAGGATACTCTGTAGGTGAAGTGAGTCATTAATAGTGTATCAGTAAATTAACCACAGGCATCTCCCAGTACATTGTAGTCCAGCTACAACCCATTATTCTCTGTAAGGATAACAAGAATCACTATTAAGCTATCTGAATTGTTAATGATGTTACTGCAGTGGTTTGGGGAGTTGATCTTTAAAGGTATTTTAATGAAGACTGAAGATGACATCCACCAGCAAAACAAACAAACATAAAAACAAATTAAAAACCACTTTCCATTCCTGACCACAGGATCCTGGAGTACTGCTACTGCTTTTACCTGAGATGGTTCAGGTTTCTAGGCCATTTTATGCTAATAAGGGCAGAAAATGTAGAGCAGAACCATTGAAAAGAAACCATCAAAATCCAAACAAGACCCCAAGTCATTGTGAATTGACATAGCTTTGATTTTGAGAGTAAACTGTGAGGACACAACAGCAGTGGGCTTCAAAGAATGAGGTTGAAACCCTTAGTGCTTAATGGAGAGGATCAAACCTATATACAAGACACCTTGATTAAAAGCAAGTGTGCTGAAATATCCATGATGTGCACCTGGGTGTTTGAGAAATTAACAAAATGGGCTCTAATTTCTAGAGAAACAAGTGGTAGTGATTACTGACAGGTAAAAAACAAATGCCTGGTGAGAAAAACCTGGCTTTTCCTGTGCTGGAAGAAGTCCTGGGAAGAAGAGAGAGTTAAAAGGAAATCAAGTTGTAAAGATCCCACAAATGATAGTTAATGATTACTTCTTTGGCTGGTGGGTGGAACTGGGTTTTCTGCCTCCCTAGAAAGGATGAAAGAAAGATAAAAAGACATTGTCTCAAGAATGATGTGACTGCCAGAGAATTTGTGGTATTTAAGGAAGGCTTGGAAAAAACCTCAGGAGGGCAGGAGCAGGTGGTGGTGAATTACAGAGGGACAAGGAGGTAGAATAGGGCTGTGTAGCTATATGATCTGGAGAAAATGAAAACAGATGACAAAAACAAAATCTTTCTTTGGGTAAGAGAAATCTGTCTAAATGTATTTGTCAGGCAGTAAGACATATGTGGGCAGCTTGGAATGTGTGTGTGCAAGATACACCAATTCTGTGCAGAGCACATGCTTAGAACACAGTGAGAATATTTATAAGGGCAGAGTGGTGGAAGTAAGAGGAGGAAGGGTTGCTCCATAGCAGGAGCTGGTGGAAGAATAAGGAAGGAGAAGACAGCTAGGGAACCTCTTCCAAAACTCTCTAAAGATTTGTACCTAGGGCCACCTGGCTGGCTCTGTTGGAGCATATGACTCTTGATCTCAGGGTTGTGAGTTCAAGCTGCATTTTGGGTATACAGAGTACTTAAAAAAAAAAAAAAGATTTGTAACTGTGAGAGGCCTGGGGAGCAGCCCTGCTAATAGGCAGGAGTTTCCTCATTTGGGGCATGCTAAATGTAAAGTACATTTACTATACTTGCTTTTATCTGATTCTTTTAAAGAAATTTATTAATTTTGCATTCTGAAATTTACTGAATTCATTTATCAGTTCTAATAGATTTTTGGTGGAATTTTAGGGTTTTCTATATATAGTAACATGTCATCTGCAAATAGTGAAAGTTTTACTTCTTTACCAATCTGGATGCCTTTTATTTATTTATTTATTTATAAAGATTTTACCATTTGTCAGGGGGAGAGAGAGAGAGAGAGCGCGAGAGCGTGAGCCCACAAGCAGGGGGGAGTGGCAGGCAGAGGGAGAAGCAGGCTCCTGCTTGAGCAGGGAGCCCCATGTGGGACTCGATCCCAGGACTCCAGGATCATGACCTGAGCTGAAGGCAGATGCTTAATCGACTGAACCACCCCGGCATCCTGCCTTTTATTTCTTTCATCTGATTCTTCATATAGGACTGGCAGCTGTTTGAAAAAGGCTCAAAAACATCTAAGGGGTGCCTGAGTGGCTCAGTCGTTAAGTGTCTGCCTTTGGCTGGGGTCATGATCCTGGGGTCCTGGGATCGAGCACTGCATCGGGCTCCCTGCTCAGCGGGAAGCCTGCTTCTCCCTCTCCCCTTCTTCCTGCTTGTGTTCCCTCTCTCGCTGCCTCTCTTTCAAATGAATAAAATCTTAAAAAAAACACCCCAAAACCCCCAAACATCTAAAAGTGATTGCTTGGAGGTTATGAGGCCTTCCTAGGTGGGAACAAGGCAAAGAAAACCTATGGGTGGAAGGACAAGGGAAAAAACCAGAGTGGGTTGAGCAGGTAGAAAAAGGAATCTCAGGTTTTCAGTGATATTAAGAAGGAGAAAAAGTTAGATGGTTCCCACTGTCTTCCACAGAGCATGGGTTCTATAAATCTTTGTTGAATGAATGTTACAGAGACGACTGGACAACATAAAAAGTTTGAGATCATGGTGTCAGTACCCTTTCTTTTCCTCAAAGTTGGCCAGAGGGACTAATCAAACTAAATCTTCAGAGCTCAGGTCTAAAACCAGAGTCACCAGCTCATCTCATCACATCCACTCTACTTCTCCAGAGGCGGACCCTGAATGGTAGTTCAGGGCTAGCAGGGATGAGAACAGGTAACCATATAGTAGTTACAGGTGATTTCTTTGACCACAGGGGAGAGCTGCAAAATTTTGGAATTTAGCTAGTTTGTACAAACACAGTAAGAGATAATATTACCGCGGTCAGTGGTCCCCAGCATTTATGCTGCATCCTGTGGCACTGTGGCCCGGCTCACAGGAAGAATACTGCTCTAAGGGCAGGTGTAGGAAGCTTGAAAATGTATTTCCTCCCTCCTGGGTTTGGGCTGGAGAAATTCAGCATGAGCAGCATCTGCACATGAGGGTGAAAAATTTCAAAGTAGCTGACAACTGGTTCCAGGAAGCATGTGCCAAAAAGAGAGCTTCGGGGAAAATTACGTACTTAACATAGAAGGTAACTAGCCACAAGGGTATGGAAAACCAGCAGAACTAGAGTCTAAGAAATGCAAAATGCATAGCACAGACTCTAAGCTCACTGTGGACATCAACATCAATCTCAAGATTTAAACAAAAGCCATCAAAAAGAGTTTTGGTTTAGGAATGCAGTGTCTCACAACATTGTTCTGGAAGCCCTGTTCATAGTCAGCCATTGTGTGGCCTAAAAGTAGCTTACAGCTTTTAGTTGTCATGTCTGCAGAGCCTGAAAGGGTCTACCTAGTAACTCCGTGTCTTCCTCCATTCACCCTATTTATCCAGCACAGCAGCATTGGCTTCAGTTAGTCCAGGGAGACAGTCACTCCCAACTGCACAGGGCTCTTTTGGGGTTTCCAAGCCGCAGAAGCTCTAAACACTGAATTAAACTGTCTTCCTGAACTCTGCTCAAGAGAATAAGACATGATGGAGATCCTGTTTTTAATATTTACTGAAAGTCAACAAAGCTCTAATATACATGAGAACAAAATTATGGCATGATCTTTAGCCTCTGGGGGCTTGGGATGAGTCTTCATGAAAAGCTACAGTGCTGGCTTCCCACCAAAGCAGAGCAACAGTTAAGAAATAGCACACTATCAGTGATTGGGTGGTGTGACTGCACTTAGCAAGCAGAACTTTTCAGCAAGATGGAGAGGCACTCCCTGTTCTCCGCTGTGGGCCCCTGAAGCAGAGATTCAACCCCATTTATTTTTTATTTATTTAAAAAAATTTAAAGATTTTATTTATTTATTTGACAGAGAGAGACACATGAGAGAGGGAACACAAGCAGGGGGAGTGGGAGAGGGAGAAGCAGGCTTCCCGTGGGGCAGGGAGCCCGATGCGGGGCTCGATCCCAGGACCCTGGGATCATGACCTGAGCTGAAGGCAGACGCTTAACAACTGAGCCATCCAGGCGCTCCTCAACCCCATTTAATAAACTTATTACACCTTAATTATCTTTGTTTATTGATTCTATGAATATTTGCTGAGTGCAGCCTACTATGTGTCAGGCACAAATCAAGCACTTAATAACTGTTGGTAGAATGAACAAATGGAATCTCACTCAGCCTGTGAGAATGCAGTGTATATGCATGTGTAGGGGGCATGAGTGTAGGATTTTTAAAAAAAGGTGTTGCTTGAGCTAAATTTTGAAATATGAGTGGGAGTTACCCGAGTGGCTAAGGAAAAAAAAAAAGCATTCCAGGAAGAGGTAAAAGCACATGCCAAGGCATGTACTGCTATATGGGGACTCCATCATAGCTCAGATGGTATGAAGCCAGCCGGTTGCTGGATAGAAATAGACAAGGAAAACTGCCTTCATGTTATGAATCAGCCCAAAAAACTGGTTTGAGACAGTATGCTTAAAATATTTGTTTAGAAGGGAATATGTATTTGGATTTCAGGAGGTTAAAAAAAAAAGAACCAGAGAACTGAATTTTCTGAGGCCAGGTAATAGGATAGCCCTGATTAAGTACCAGGGTTGACCAGTGAGCACATTGCTTGGCCTTTGGACCCAACAAGAAACTCCTCTCCATAGCCTAAGAGCTGGTAGGTGGTGACTGTAGTGAATCACTGGGGCTTTCCCTCTGGGAGACCCATAAACTTGATTAAGAGACTCCAAAAAGAAAAAAAAAATAGAGAGAGAAAGTGATCCAGGCAGCCCACAGACTGTTGTTTTAGTGAGAAGACCCCAGTAAGGTGAAACATTCCTCACAAATAGAAATCATGTATGTAAAAGGGCTTTAAGTACAACATGTTATCCAAATATAAGGTACTGTCATTATTATCATAAGAAGGTAAGAGTGTGGCCAGTTCATTCAAAGCAAATGGGCAAAAGTAATTTTGGCAGGGCAATGGCAGGGGGATTAAAAGTGGAGCTGCCAGAGGGGGCACAAAACAGCAGCTGTATTTCAGTGATGACTGGGAAAAGGCATACTTACTCTACACTGACTCCTATAGATACTCTGTAAAACCGTAATTTCCCCTTACTTTTCTCTATAGTAAATGATTAGAGAAATCCCGACTGATTCTATGTGAACTCCTCAAGGGCAAACAACTGTTGTATTTATCTAGCATAATGCCTGGCAAGTAGGTAGCACTTAGTATCTATGAGTCTCTGAGGGGATTGCTAGGAGGGGAGGAAGTTTGGAGAGGGATGTTGTAATGGAAAAAATAATGTCTCCAGCTACAAATTGATGGTTTTGGTTTCTTGGTCCAAAGCTGGTAAGCAATTCCTATCAGAACTTGGTCATTAAGATTGAGGGGTGGAATGGATGATATTCCCATCAGAAATGAATAAATCAATTTGAGAAATGAAGATAGCAGAAATCAAGAGTACTGCTGGAGAAAAGCAGGTGGGACTAGAAGAGAATAGATTCTGTAACTAAAGAGAAAGGAAACTATTTGCATAAATATGATCCACTTAGGAACAGGTGTACTGAAAAAACAAAGGGAGTGTAGGAAATGGGCTGGAGAAAGCCCTACTATTCATGTTTGAGGAAAAGGAAGCACTGTCAAAAATATTGCAAATGTAGGAGGAAGAAAACTGTAAGAATGTGATCAGAGAAGATGTGGAAGATTAAAGGCTAAAAAATCCTTAAGTAAAACCCAGATCTATCTGTGTACATGCAAGTGAAATTCTTTCCCCTTTTATTTTCCTTTGGAGAAAGCATTTTTTTGAGTAGATTAAGGCAACTATGTGACATCCTTCACATCCATTCTGGAATGATTTGACTTGTGTTGTGATTAGGGAGAGTTAGTATTCTTAGGATTTTTGTAATCTTTATGTTTACCCAAACCTGGACATCAAGGAGACGATACTCAAGGTCCAGTATGTGGGGAGCACCTGAACCCATCTAGCAATTTTTCCAGGGACATGAGAGGGTGTGATACCAAGAGCCCTCTCTGAAAAGACCGGTGTAGAAAAAGACCCCAAGGACATATTCTGATTTGGAGCAAAGATCATATTTGCAGCTTACTCCTTCTGATTTTCTTAAAAAACTACATATGAATATAAAAAACTATAATATATTAAAAAAACCATATATATATCTCCATATCCCTATTTATTTTGGTGTGTTAAGTTGATGAAAGGGGTTTGAACTGAAAGGGGATTATAAACAACTCTGTGATGGGGAGGTGATTAACCAATATAAACCTTTGTCAGAATTTACTCCACTGAGGGAGCTGTGCATGACGTGCCACACCCATGCTTCAGGCAGGCATTGAGTTAAATAGAAAAGCTAACAATTGGTAAATTAGGTTGTTTTGTTTTCTCACAAGCTTGATCTTTCCTAAGTAACCCCAGGAGCCCAGGGAAACCACTTCTATTATAGGAGGATGTCACTAGGTTTGGCTATGTGGAAGGATAAAAGGGGAACGGGAAAACTCAGAATGGTTCTCTGGTGAATTACATTGCTGACTTCCCTCACCACTCCATTTTTGGACAAGAAACCAGAATCTCTCCTTGGTCCCAAATTTGCACCTTGGCATTCAGGTGGAATGAAAGCACTACCACAGCCAAGCGGGTGAGATAAGGGTGCATCACTCTATCAGGTGAAGAACCCTTTGCCCTCCCCAGACAATGGACTTCCAATAAGCCTTCTTTGGTTCTGCACCTGTTCAGCCCTCCTCCTCATCATATAGAAGCACTTTTTGGAAAAACTCCTGTGTGTTATCTGTGGACCAGTGTCTATGGTGCAGTATTCAGATGGCCACAAAGACACTGTGAATCACGCTTCCTAAAAGTGACCCTGTCTCTCCCTCTGCTCCCTCAAGGATTCTGCAAGCTGGGAGGGTGGTCTTAAAAGACCATCCTCTGAAGTGTTCCTCTTGTTTCCCAGAGCAAGTCCTATCAAAGACCACACCCAAAGGCCTCTTCCAGACCCAATTAAGTCCGGAGACACCCAGAGGCATCATTACAGTGGGGTTGCCAGTGAAGGAAGCCACACCCTGAAATCTAGGGATTCAGTGGATATCAGTTCCTGCAGCAGTCTCATCCCCAATTAAACTGTCCTCATTCACTTATTTAATCATCACATTTACTAATCATATACAAAGCCCTATGTTTAGTATCTTAATGCAACTTAACAAATATACATTCTTGCTTCTGCCTCTCCTTGATAATTTTTTTCCCAAATAAACTTCAAAAAACAGATTTCATGATTCCAAGCTTTGTGACCTTGGACAAACTGCTAAACTTCTCTGAGTCTAAAGTGCCTAATGTTTAAAAGGGACAATTTCATAATGCTGTTTTAAGGATTATATGAGATGTTAAATATCCCTGGCATGGTACTTGGCACATGGGTGCTCAATAATCCTACATATCCTTTTTTCCTTCCTTCAAAGGACTTTCTCTTCCAGGACCTGCCAGCATCAATTATTCCACCTGATCTTAAAGGCTTGCTTGTGGACAGTCAAGCCCCGGGCCCCAAGTCTCCTATCTTTGCTTCAGAGGCCTCACCGGTCCTCCCTTCCCTTAATGCCCTTTGCTCTAATAGAAGTTCCTGCCTCCACAAAAACCCAGCTTGGAGACAACCTGCGCTACCACGGAGAATAAAATTTCGAATGGGGTGGGGGTTGGAAGGGACAAAGGCAGCAGTCCCGCAGGGCCCCAGCCTCTCGGCCACCTTGGAGGGACGCAATTTAGGGCACACTGAGCCCTAGAAAGGTCAAGGCCAAAGTCCTGTGGGCATATGGGGAGTTACTCCTGGCCTAGATCCCGTGGCAGGCTCCTCTCCTTCCTGTCAGAGGTTCCTTCCAGGCAGTTCTAGGGCACAGTCTAAAGTATTCCTTTATACAGGGGTCCTCTGTGGGCTCCATCTCCACCGCGCAGGCTCCCGAGGCTCCGCTATGCTCTCAAATGGTCTTCCATTGAGACACCAGCAGAGACCACCCTTGCCCTCCGGTACTTATACAGACGGTCTCTCTGCGGGGACGGTGCCTCCACACTGCGCCTCCCCATGGCAGCAAATGCAGAGAGAGCCCTGGGAGTCTGCATTCACACAGGGGTCCTCCTTGGGGGCGGCTCCCCGCACCGCCTCCGGGACTCTCCCAAGGGGCAGAGGCAGGGACACTTGGGGGTTTATTCCCGTACTCAAGGACTCCCTTAGGGGCGGCTCCCACACAACACCTCAGAGTCCCCAAAGGGTTGTCCGAGGCCCGCAGACCCGTCCCTTAGGGTGCCTGCCGGGTCCCCGCCGCCCCCGCCCCCGCTTACCGGGACCGTCAGGGTGCGGGACGCGGGTCCGGGACTGGCGGACTCTACACCGCGAACCCCGCGCCGCCCATGGCCGCTCGGGAGCCGGCGTGCTGGGGCCGAGCGCCGGGAGCAGGCGGCGCGGGCGGAGCAGCAGGCTGAGGCGGCAGCGGCGGCGGCGCGCGCGCCCCAAGCACACCCACCCTCCCCACCCCCCGCCCCGCGCGGCTGCGGCGCGTGCGCCCGCGCGAGACGACCTCCGCGGGCCGGTGGGCGCGCGCCCCGCCCCGCCCTCCTGCGCCTCGCGGCGCGGCCCTCTGGGCTCAGCGGGCGACCGCGCGTGGGACTGAGCCGCCGAGGGAGCGCAGGAGGGCGGCGGCCGGCTCCGACGACCTGTGGGTCTGGGAGGCAGTGGGCGCCCCGGACCAGCGCCCGGCTCTGCGGGGTCTGCCGGGTCCTCTCGGCAGTCGGGCCGCCAGCGACAAGGTCAGTGCCCGCCCGGAGGAGGCGTCCCGAGAGGGGGCTCCGCGGCGGCTCTCGGCTCCCGCCCGCCGAGGCGAAGCGTCCTGCCACCCGCACCTGCCTGGGGAGGTGAGAATGACTCATCCAAGCGGCCTCGGCCCGAGCCCTTCCCTCTCGCGTCAGACCCAAGTGCCCCGTCAAGGCCTCCGGGCGGACGACCCGCGCGTTAGGGGTCTCACCTTGGCCGTACCCCACTGCGGAGTGTCCAAATGAGCCGTCACAAAGTGCTCTGCTGGCCCAACTGTTCCTGTGCGCTGTTTTCTGAGGTTATTGGTCCTCCACCTCCAGCAGCAGAGCTGTACCTTGATATGACCCACTCTTTGCTGCTGCAGCCTCATCCCTCAGACTCTGAGTAGCCAGCATGTGAGGAGGCCAGCAGCCCTGAGGGCTATAACATGCATTACACCAAACTGCATCCTCTGAAGAGGGCAAGAAAAAGATCAAGTCATAAAGTACCTAACAACTAATTATAAAGAAATAACTGAAGATACACAAATGAAATGCCAAGAACCGTTTGTAATTTCGTTTACATTTTTAACATACCTTCAAATACATATCTCAAATAAACATCATTTTTTGAGCATCTAGTATTTGTTACACACTGTACTAGGCGGGTAATAGGGGATAAAAAAAAAGGAAACTCATTTTATCCTTAACATCATGAAACTTGCCAATAGGGAATATAAATCAATATAGTACTACATGTTGCTATCACTTTTTTAAAAATTCAGTTTAATTAACATATAGTGTATTCATTTCTGAGGTAGAATTTACTGATTCATCAGTTGAAGTGATGAGCACTGGGTGTTGTATGCTATTACTTCTAAACAAAGTACCAGGTACTAAAAACTTTAAATATATTAAGTTATGAATTTTTATACCGTTCCTTTGAGGGACTACATTTTGCTGGTGATGAAAATGAAGCGCCGGTCATGTAGCTAATATGTGGTGGAGGTGAGATTGAAATCCTTAAATTCTGACTTCAGACCCCAAGTTCCTATTTTACTGTACTGCCATTGAGAAAGAGAAGGATGCTAACACTAATCTATGGAATTTTAAAATTAGTACTTATTTCTCAGGAACCACTATCCCCCCCCACCCCCCCACCCCCCCCACCCCGCTTGTGAAAGTAACACAAAAGAGCAGATAGCTTTCTGTTAGCAGGAAGCCCCTAACCTTCTTAAGAATTACATTGTATCAGCAGTTTCACAGATACAGTTCTCTGAACTGTTTTCAGTAAGTGTTTTATTTCCATCCTGTTTGACAGGATATATGGAAGAAAAGGCTGTAATAATATCACCGTAGAAATCTCTGGTGGTTAATTCCTTCCTTCATTCAAAAAAAAAATGTGTATTGTCCACCTATAGTATATCAGGCATTGTGCTGAGAACTAGAAGGGGTGCAAATAAGATTAAGACACAGTACTTTCCCTCAAGGAGTTGTAATCTCACAGAGGAAGCAAGCTTTGCAGAGAACCATAATGTAAAACAGAAAATGAGTTTTGCTCAATAGAGGAATGAAATGCAATGGTAATTCCAAGGAGGAGAGAGACAGAATACTTCATGAAGGGAGGAGCTTGGTTTAAGGAAAACACATAATAGTCATTTAACTTATTGTTGATACTTAAGTACTATAAACAGTATGAGAATTTTTCAAATTCCCTTATGTCTTAAAAATTACATGCAAAGTTCTTATATTCAGAAAAGACAGCTTATTACTGTAAGGATTGTTTCGGGTTTGGAGAGTTAGTAAGTGCACACTTTTTTTTTTTTAAAGATTTATTTATTTATTTTGAGAGAGTGAGAATGAGAGAGAGAGTACATGAGAGGGGGGAGGGTTAGAGGGAGAAGCAGGCTCCTCGCCGAGTGGGGAGCCTGATGCAGGACTCGATCCCGGGACTCCAGGATCATGATCTGAGCTGAAGGCAGTCGCTTAACCGACTGAGCCACCCAGGCACCCCAAGTGCACACTTTTTGAAGATGGTTTACCTTATCTCTCCTAGTAAGGGGCACAGAATAGAATGATGATGCACAAGATAAGATTTCAAGGTCAAAGGAATAGCAAAAGAAGTAAGGTGGTTTGCCTTTCCCTGATGATTAGTGATGTTAAACATCTTTTCATGAGTCTGTTGGCCTTCTGTATGTCTTCTTTGGAAAAATGTCTATTCACGTCCTCTGCCCATTGTAAATCAGATAATTATTATTATTTTGGGGGTGTATTAGAAGTTCTTTATATGTTTTGGATATTAAGCCTTTCAGATATATCATTTGCAAGTATCTTCTCCCATTCAGTAGGTTGCCTTTTTATGTTGTTGATGGCTTCCTTTGCTATGCAAAAGCTTTTATTTTGGTGCAGTCCCAATAGTTTATTTTTGCTTTTGTTTCTCTTGCCTGAGAAGACATACCCATAAATATGTTGCTAAGACTAATGTCCAAGAGATTACTGCCTATGTTTTCTTTTAGGACTTTGATGGTTTCAAGTCTCACATTTAGATCTTTAATACATTTTGAGTTTGTTTTTGTGTATAGTGTAAGAAAGTGGTCCAGTTTCATGCTTTGAGAGATCACCTAATACCAGTCAAACTGACTAGTGTCCAAAAGACAAGAAATAACAAATGTTGGCAAGGATGTAGAGAAAAGGGAACCCTCATAAACTGTTGGTGGGAATGTGTATTGGTGCAACCACTGTGGAAAACAGTATGGAGGTGCCTCAAAAAACTAAAAATAGAAATACCATATGATCCAGTAATTCCATTGCTGGGTATTTACCCAAAGAAAATAAAAACACTAATTTAAAAAGGTATATATGCACCCCTATATTTATTGCAACATTATTTACAATAGCCACGAAATGGAAGCAATCCAAGTGCCCATTGGTGGATGAATGGATAAAGAAGATATAGCATGTACACACACACACACACACACACACACACACACACACAAGAATATTATTCAGCCATAAAAAAGAATGAAATCTTGTCATTTGTGACAACATGGATGTATCTAGAGGGTATTGTTAAGTGAAATAAGTCAGACAGAGAAAGACAGATACCTTATGATTTCACTCATACGAGGAATCTCAAAAACAAAATGAGAGACAAAACAAAAAACAGACAAACAAAAACAGACTTGTAAATACAGAGAACAAATTGGTGGTTGCCAGAGGGGAGGTGGGATGAGTAAAATAGGTGAAAGGGATTAAGAGGTACACACTTCCAGTAATAAATAAATGGTGGAGATTAAAAGTATAGTATGGGGAATATAGTCACTAACATTGTAGTAACATTGTATGGTGACAGATGGTGACTACACTTATTGTGGCAAGCACTGAGTAATGTATAGAATTGTCAAATCACTATGTGGTACACCTGAAACTAATATTATACATTAACAGTACTTCAATAATAAATATATATTTAAAAAAAAACAAAAAGCAAGGTGGGAGGGAACAATGTATGTCTGGGGGCAGCCAGGACTGTGACAAGACCGGGTCAAGGGTTGCTGGAGAGTAGCCTGTACCACACAGAACTGCTCTTGCGAGACAGAAATTGTGTTTTCAACTGTTTTTTTCCCCTTGTCTTTTAATTATGACAAACATATGCCACAAATATTCTGGGATGGTCTGAGTTCAGAAATTTGATGCCATTATGCCCATAAGTTCTTGTCATTAAGATTGACAAATATTGGTCAGTATATCCATGTTAGTGTCTGGAAAGTAGAGATCATTTTATATTCAACAAAATTTTTTTTTTTAAGATTTTATTTATTTGAGAGAGAGTGAGTACGAGGAGGGAGAAGGGCAGAGGGACAAGCAGACTCCCCGCTGAGTGCAGAACTTGACACAGGGCTCGATCCCAGGATCCTGAGATCATGACCTGAGTCAAAGTCAGATGCTTAACCAACTGAGCCACCTAGGTGCCCCTCAACAAATGTTTAATAAATAAGGAGTTTAGCAAGGCAGAGAGAGGCTATTTGATAAAGACCTCTAAATAGATGTTTTAATATGGTAGGTAATAGGGAGCCCATACAAGTTTTTGAGCAGGTAGTTGCATGTTAAAGACCAACCTAAGCATTTAGAAGTGTTATCTTTTAGATAAAGGACTGAATGAAAGTGGATATATCTTCTGTCAGTAGTTCAAACAAAATGTTACTCTTTTTTTAAAGATTTATTTTTTTATCCAAGATAGAGAGCACAAGTGGGAGGGGCAGGGAGAGGGAGAGAGAATCTCAAGTAGACTCCTTGAGGATGGTGGAGCCTGATGGGGGGCCTCAATCTCGCAACCCTGAGATCACTACCTGAATTGAAACCAGGAGTTGGATGCTTAACTTACTGCACCACGCAGGCACCCCAGTTCAAACAAAATTTTAAAATATAAACGTGAGAATGAGTGTATTTTCTCTTAGGCCTTAGACAAAAATCTGTTGGGATATTGAGAAGACTGTGAGGGGAAAAAGTAATCAGAATGTCACTGAATCCTCTTTTGTACTTTTCATATTCTGATGGTGACCTCCAGTGGAAGGTAATCAGTGCACCCTTTTTGCTTACAGTACACATCTCTTGGGGCAACTACCTAGCACACAATTCCCCTTTGCTGTGAATGGCTCTAGAGCATAAGGATAAGATCCTAGTGGCCTTCTCAGACTTAGGCAACTCAACCCCTGGCTGCTGCCATTTGATCCAGAAGTAGACACCCAATGTAAATTGGTGCTGTCATAGACTCCCAAATTTGAAACTCAGAACAAAGCAGTACATGGTAATTCTATGTTTAACTTTTTGAGGAACTGGCAAACTGCTTTCCACAGTGGCTGAACCATTTTACATTCCCACCAAATTGTATGAGAATTCCTCTTTTTCTATGCCCTCACCAACATCTGTTCTTTTTCTTTTCTTGTTTTAGACATTGTAGTGGATATAAGTGGTACCTCAGGGTGGTTTTGATCTCCCTAGTGGCTAATGGTGTTGAACATGTTTTTCATGTGCTTGTTGGCCATTCTATGTCATCTTCAGAGAAATGCCGATTCAAGTTATTTGCCCAGTTTTTGTTTGCTTTTTGTTATTGTTGTTGAGTTGTAAGAACTCTATTTTGGATACTAGATTGTTATATATTTGATTTGTAAATATTTTTCTCATTCTATATATTGTGAATGGACTGTATACCACTGAATTGTTCTCTTAAAATGGTTAAATTTGTTATATGAATTCCCCCATAATTAAACAAAACAAAACCAAAACCAAAAATCAAAACAAAAGAACCAAACAGCAAGAGCTTGGGGATTGCTAGACTTGAGTTAGGTGTCCTGAAGAGAAGACCCGCCCACTGTTGCTGCTGTGACCCCAGGCCTGTGTTGGTCAGTCCTTGCTCTTCCTGCATCTTGGTTGTTCTTTTCTTTCCATTTCTTTTACTTAGGGCTTCAGCCAGTCAATTGAGGGACATTAGGGCTGTTTCTAGTTTTTGGTGGTTATGAATGAAGTAACTAGAAATATTTATGTACAGATTTTTTTTTTAATTTTTTATTGTTATGTTAATCACCATATATTACATCATTAGTTTTTGATGTTATGTACAGATTTTTGTGTGATAAGTTTTCATTTCACTTTTGTAAGTACCTAGGTGTATGATTGCTTGGTGGTATGGTAATTGTATGTTTGACTTTATAAGGAACCTACAAAGTGTTTTCCAAAATGAGTGTATCTTTTTGCATTCCCATCAGCAATGTACACATGCTCCAGTTGTTCTACATCCTCTCCAGTACTTGGTATTGTCAGGTTTTTGTTTTGTTTTTAGCCATTATAAGTATGTTTTGGTATCTCATTGATTTCACTGGATTTTCTTTAAAGATTTTATTTATTTATTTATTTGAGAGAGAGAGAGAGAGAACACAAGCAGGTGGGGCAGCAGAGGGAGAAGGAGAAGCAGGCTGGCCGCTGAGCAGAGAGCTCGTAATTCTTTGAATTACCTTTGCACCTATGTCAAAACTCAATAGGCCATTTTTGTGTGGGTCTATTTCTGGACTCTATTCTGTTTTATTGATCTATGTCTTCATTCTTTTGTCCTTACCACATTGTCATCTTTATTAGTATAACTTTATAGTAAATCTTAAAACTGGGTGGTATGAGTCCTTCAACTTTATTCTTTTTTTAAAGATTTTATTTATTTATTTGACACAGACAGAGAAAGAGAGCACAAGCTGGTGGAGTAGGCTCCCCACTGAGCAAGGAGCCTGATACAGGGCTCAGTCCCAGGACCCTGGGATCATGACTTGAGCTGAAGGCAGCAGCTTAACTGACTATGCCACCTTGGTGCCCCAACTTTATTCTTTTTCAAAATGGTTTTGGATATTCTAGTTCCTTTGCCTTTCCACATACATTTTAGAGTGAGCTTGTTGATTTGTACAAAAAATCCTGTTGGAATTTTAATTGGAATTGTGTTAAATCTTTAGTTTGGGGAAAATTGTCATCCTCAACATTAACTCTTACAAACCCACGAGCATGGTATATCTCTTAATTTATTTAGGTTTCCTCTGATTTCTTTTATTGGTATTTTAGATTCTGCACATATTTTGTTATGCTTAAGTATTTCATGTTTTTTGTGCAGTTTTCATAATTTCAACTTCTGATTATTCATTGCTAGTATAGGGGCATACAGTTGGTTTTTATTGTGTTTGTATCCTGTGACCTTGATAAACTCATATGTTAGTTCTAGGAGCTTTTTTTTTTTTTGATAAATTCCTTGAGATTTTTCATGTAGACAATCATGTGAAAAAATAAAATAAATAAATAAAATCTTTAAAAAAAATAAAACTGTTTCTTTTCACAGACTGAGCCACCCAGGCACCCTATTTTATTTCCAATATTAGTAATATGTGTCTTTTTCCCCACTCTCAGTCAGTCTGGCTAGAGGTTTGTCAATTTTATTGATCATTTCAAAGAATCAGCTTTTGTTTTCTTTGATTTTTCTCTATTGTTTTTCAATTTCTAATTTTATTATAAAATACTCCTAGGGCAACCTGGGTGAATCAATCGGCTAAGCATCTGCCTTCAGGTCAGGTCATGATCCCAGGGTCCTGGGATCAAGTCCCGTGTTGGCTTTCCTGCTCAGCAGGGAGTTTGCTTCTCCCTCTGCCCCTCTCCCTGCTTGTGTGTTCTCTTTATCTCTCTCCCTCAAATAAATAAATAAAATCTTTTTAAAAAAACTGCTCTTACCTTTATTATTTTCTTCCTTTTGTTTCTTTGGGTTTAGTTTGCTCTTCTGGTTTTGGTTTAAGGTGGAAACTTAGATTTTTGTTTTGAGACATTTCTTCTTTCTTTTATGATTTTAAATTGAGATATATAATTCACATACCATAAAACCCACCTTTAAAAATGCAGTTCAGTGGTTTTAGTATATTAACATTGTTGTGTAATGGTCACCACTATTTAATTTCAGAACATTCTTCTTTATTAACGTAAATATCTCCAAGTTGATATGTTGTATTTTCACTCAGTTCAAAAATATTTTCTCATTTCCCTTGAGATTTATGCTCTGGTGCATGAGTTATTTGTAGTGTCTTGTTTAATTTCCATCTATTTTAGGATTTTCCCAGATACTTTTCTGTTTATTTCATTAAGGTCCAAGAACAGACTCTCTATGATTTCAATTCCTTTAAATTCATTATAGTTTATTTTATGGCCTAGAAATATGAAATATGGTCTATCGTGGTGAATCTTTCAAGTGCTCTTTTTTTTTTTTTTTCTGAGAGAGGGTGTGTGCATATGTGCACGAATCAGGGTGGGGGTTGGGGTGGGGCAGAGGAAAAGGGAGAGAGAGAATCCTAAGCAGGTTCC
The DNA here is from genome assembly GCF_003265705.2 of Callorhinus ursinus. NCBI lineage: Eukaryota > Metazoa > Chordata > Mammalia > Carnivora > Otariidae > Callorhinus > Callorhinus ursinus. The sequence goes on from NW_027397104.1 coordinate 2,176,202, forward strand.
ATGCCCAGCACTGAGCCTGACTCGGGGCTCAATCTCACAACCCTGAGATCATGACCTGAGCTGAAATCGAGTCAGAAGCCCAACAACTGAGCCACCCAGGCACCCCTCAAGTGCTCTTTAAAAGAATTTTGTTAGCTGCAGTACTCTATAAATGTCATTTGGGTCAAGTTGGTTGATAGTGTTCTTCAGATCTTCTATATCCTTACTGATTTTTTATTTATTTGTTCTATTGATTACTGAGAGAGCAGTGTTTAAGCTTTTAGATATACTTACGAATTTGACTTCTAGTAATACCAGTTTTTGCTCTATGTGTTTTGAACATCTTCTATTAGGTACATACACCTTTAGGATTGTGATGCTACCTTTGTGAATTAACCCTTTTATCATTACATAATGTGGCTCTTTTTCCTGATAACGATCCTTGTTCTGAAGTCTAATATTAATATAGGCACTCCAGATTTCTTTTAATTAGTTTCCAATGGTATTTATTTTTCCATCTTTTAACTCTTTATCTATATCTTATTATTTAAAGTGGATTTCCTATAGATAGCATATAGTTGGATATTATTTTTATTTAGTCTGAGAATGTTATTGTTTAATTGGTGTGTTTAAACTATTTATATTTAACATAGTTATTGATACATAGATTTAGGTCTCTTCCTCTCCATGTTCCTTATTCAGTCATCCAACAATTGTTTTTAACTCCTTTATTGAGAATTAATTTACATACCTGAATCCACTTAAGTGTACAATTCAGTGATTATTTTTTTAAAGATTTTATTTATTTTTTGACAGGGAGAGAGCGAGAGAGGGAACACAAGCAGGGGGAGTGGGAGAGGGAGAAGCAGGCTTCCCACTGAGCAGGGAGCCGGATGCGGGGCTTGATTCCAAGACCCTGGGATCATGACCTGAGCCGAAGGCAGACACCTAACAACTGAGCCACCCAGGCGCCCCCAATTCAAATTTAATACATGTATAGAGTTTTGTAACCATCACCACGGTTCAGTTTTAGAATAGTTTTACCATCACAGAAAGATCCCTCTTGCTCATATACAGTTACTCCTCATTCCTAACCCCAGTCATCCGTGAATCTACTTTCTGTCTGTGTAGATTAACTTTTTCTGGACATTTCATATAAATGGAATTATACAGTATATGGCCTCTTGCACCTGGATATTTAATGTAGCATGTTTCTGAGGTTCATCTATATTGTAGCATATATCACTTCTTTCCTTTTTATTGCCTCCTAGTAAGTCCATTTTATGGATGCCATGTTTTTTGTATATCCATTCACCAGCAGATGGACATTTGGATTAATTCATGAAGTTTTTGGCTATTTGGCCATTTATTTCTAGGCTATCAGTTCTCTTTTGTTGATCTATATGGCTGTCCTTACACTAGTATCCTGCTGTCTTGATTACTGTAGCTTCCCATTAGTTTTGAAATCAGAAAATAAAAGTTTGTTCTTCAAAATTGCTTTTTCTATTTTGGGTCCTTTGAATTTTCACATAAAACTTAGTATCAACTTGTCAATTTCTGCAACAAAGACAACTTATATTTTAATAGGGATTGCATTGAATCTATAGATAGATTTGGAGAGAATTGCTGTTTAATAATATTTCATCTTCTAATCTACGAACATGAAATGTCTCTCAATTTATTTAGCTCTTTCTCTTGGTAATGGTTCATAGTTTCCTATGTATAGTTCTTACATTTCTTTGTTAAATTCCTGAGAGTTGTTTTCTTAATTTGATTTTTGGATGACTCATTGGTGGTATTTAGAAATGCATTTCTTTTTTGTGTATTGATCTTGAATCTTGTGAGCTTAATTAACTCATTCATTAGTTTTACTAATTTTTTGTTTGTTTTTTATTCCTTAGGAATTTTTTCACTCACAAGATCATGTTATCTGTGAATAAAGATAGTTCTACTTCTTCCTTTCCAACATGGATGCCTCTTATTTCATTTTCTTACCTAGTTGTACTGGCTAGAATCTCCAGTACAATGGTACATAGCAATGGTGAGTGCAGACATCATTGCCTTGCCTTGATTTTAGGAGGAAATCACCCAATATTTCATAATCACCATAAGTATGATGTTAGCTGTGGCTTTTTTATAAATGTTATTTACTAGGCTGAGGAAATTCTCTTGTCTTCCTAGTTCATTGAAATTTTTTTTCACAACAGTACTTGAACCTTGATGAAAAGGGCTCTATCAGGTTCTCTTTTTTCACACAGCAGTTAAATTACTTGGGTCATGTCTCTCAGTTGAAGAGAATCCTCCCTGTTCCTCAACTATTGGACTTGTAAACCAATGGTAAACTTAAAGTTAAGGATTTTCCAGGGGAAAAAAAACTTCCCTTGAAGCAGACAATAAGGCAAAGAAGATAGGTTACACCCAAGACCACTGAACAAGATTCTACTAGATCCCCTTTTTCGCAGAACTCATTTTTTATAACAATTATTGTGATATTACTGTTTTACGAACTAACACAAAACATTCATACTCATGTTCCTTTTTCTGTTAGAGATTTTCTTTACTTAAGGCCTACCACTCAATGCATACCCTCCTTTATTAATCAAAATGATTGTTGGTTATGTAGCCACTTAAATGCTTAGAAAGATTCTCAGTTAATATTAGAACTAGCTCCTATGCATGCTTGGATGACAGGAAAATGGCTTTACAAAAAGGAATGGTATCCATCCCTTGGCCATTCAACTAACACTTATGACCAATTAATCTGGTACTGGGAGGAAGCTTGGAAGCCAAACGATGACCCATAACCACTCAGACTTCATTGCTAGCAATCTGTCCCTATGCATGGAAAATCTTAAAGGTACTGGACCTAATTTAGGGCATGTTCTAGACTCACTCTGTAATCACACAGTTTGATTTGACTCAAATGATGAAGATTAATAACACAGATTGTAGAATAATGACAATAGATCATTTTGATTATGCTATTAGGAAAATTACTGTATCCAACCTTAGCTTATTCTGCAAAATAAGTGAAAATTACCTTGGGCTATTTCTTGTATATGCCTCTGAAAATCATAGGTAAAATTCAAGCTGTTCCCCCAAATTGGCATGAGGTGGTCACTTTTAACCAATCCTCAATCATTAGTAAAACTCTAATGATATAATAAATCATTGAAAATAATAAACAACCTCTGCATTCTCACTATTTAAGGTGTCTTATAACAGTATACCTGTGAGTCTCATTCCCTGTTAGAGAGCTCCCAATTGCAAACTATTTTTATGTGTACCACAAACTCTAATTAAAAAAAAAGAAAATTTTCCCCACGAATTGCTGTTGGAGCTTGTTGAATGTTTTTTCTGCACCTATTAAGGTGATCATATAGTTTTTGTCCTTTTTAATATTACCGTGATATATTACATTAGTTGGTTTTTATATGTTAAATCAGATTTGTATTCCTGGGATAAATTCCAGTTGATCGTATTGTTTAATCTATTTTATATTTTGCTAGATTCAATTTCCTATTATTTTGTTGAGGATTTTTGTGTCTGTATTCATGAAGGAATTTGGTTTATGATTTTTTTCTTTTGATGTCTTTGTCCAGCATTTGTATTTGGTAATATTTGGTAATATTGACCTAAAAGAATAAGTTGAGAAATTGAGAAATTGAGAGAAATTGAGAAATGATTCTTTCTCTGCTATTTTCCAAAGAGTTTGTGAAAGATTCAAGAATATTACACATTCTTGAAATTTTGATAGAATTCACCGTTGAAACTATCTGGGCCTGGGATTTTATTTGTGGAGAGATTTTAAATTATTGATTCATCTTCTTTATTTGTTATGGATATAGTTGGATTTTCCATTTCTTCTTAAATTAGTTTTGGTAATTTGTGTCTTTTTAGGACTTTATCTTTTTTATATAAGTTGTCCAAATTATTGGCATAAAGTTGTTTATATCATTCCTTTTATAACCCTTTTAATTTCTCTAAGATTTGTAGTGAAGTTTCCTTTTACATTTCTATTTTAGTAATTTCTATCTTCTTTCTTTTTTTCTTTGTTGGTCTAACTAAAGGTTTGTCAAATTTATTCTTTTTGAAGAACCAACTTTTGGTTGAGTCTAGGTGGCTCAGTCATTAAGCATCTGCCTTTGGCTCAGGTCATGATCCCAGGGTCCTAGGATCAAGTCCTACATCGGGCTCCTTGCTCAGTGGGGAGCCTGCTTCTCCCTCTACCTGCTTCTCCTCTGCCTGCTTTCCCCTCTGCCCGCTCTGCCTGCTGTTCCTCCTGCTTGCGCTCTTCTCTCTCTCTGACAAATAAACTCTTTAAAAAACAAAAAAACAAAGACCGACTTTTGGTTTTATTGATTTCCTTCATTGTTTTTGTTTTCTATTTCATCGATTATTATTGTGTTCTTTATTTCCTTTTATCCTGCTAGCTTAGCATTTATTTATTTATTTAATTTTTTAAAGATTTTATTTTTTTGTCAGAGAGGAGAGAGTACAAGCAGGTGAGTGGCAGGCAGAGCAGGCAGAAGGAGAAATAGGCTCCCTGCTGAGCAAGGAGCCTGATGAGGAACTCAATCCCAGGACCCTGGGATCATGACCTGAACCGAAGGCAGCTGCTTAACCAACTGAGCCACCCAGGCATCCCACGGATAGCTTAGCATTTAGTTTGTTCATCTTTTCCTGTCTTCTTAAGTTTAAAGCCTAAAGTTATTGATACATGATCATTCTTTTCTAATATAGGCTTTTTAAAAAAAAATTAGCTGTGTATTTTCGCTTGCTCTCTCCTCTCCTTAGAATGCTGCTATATTTTATTTTTTAGCAATCTCTACATTCAGTGTGGGGCTTGAATCTACAACCTTGAGATCCAGAATCATGTCCTTTACCAACTGAGTCATCCAATTGCCCCATGCCTCTTTTTAACTGTCAGTATTGGAATCTCCTTGGTATGGTTTAGGAATCACAAATTTTATGAGTTTTGAAGGTTGCAGAGGGTCAACCAGTGTCTTGCACTGGACATCCAGTATCTAGTATCAGCATCCACTGTTCAGTGCCAGCATCCAGTGTCCAGTACAGCAACATTGGCAATTTAAGCTAAAAAATCCAGAGTTCAATGATGGCAGCAACAGTACTTTCATTGGATGCATTATCTGGTATGATTTTGACTGTGTTTACTCTGAGCATCATCTTTTTGTGTCCTATTTTTTAATCTTGCATCATCAGTCTAAGGGTTCTCTGAGCTACACAGCACCTTTTTTAATAAATTCTTTTTCTAATTAAATCATCCCAAGTTTGTTTTCTGTTGATTCATTGGTAACGTGACTGGTATGCACCTTGCCTTACTTTGCCTCTCAGTTTTGCTGTCTAAAACTTATCTTTTTAAAAAGTCAGGTCAGGGGTCCCTGGGTGGCTCAGTTGGTTAAGCAACTGCCTTCAGCTCAGGTCATGATCCTGGAGTCCTGGCATCGAGTCCCACGTTGGGCTCCCTGCTCAGCGGGGAGTCTGCTTCTCCCTCTGATCCTCCTCCCTCTCATGCTCTCTGTCTCTCATTCTCTCTCTCAAATAAATAAGTAAAAAATCTTAAAAAAAAAAGTCAGGTCAAATATTATTTCCTCCATACCAGCTAGGTTAGTACCCATCCTCTGGATTCACATAGTACCCTGTGCTTATCTCTATCATCATTCAGCCATTTTGTACTATTATCTGCAGGATTTCTGTCTGTATTACTAGCCTATGAGTTTCTTTTTTTTTTTTTTTTAAAGATTTTATTTATTTATTTGAGAGAGAGAATGAGATAGAGAGAGAGAGCATGAGATGGGGGAGGGTCCAAGGGAGAAGCAGACACCCTGCTGAGCAGGGAGCCCGATGCGGGACTCGATCCCGGGACTCCAGGATCATGACCTGAGCCGAAGGCAGTCGCTTAACCAACTGAGCCACCCAGGCGCCCTAGCCTATGAGTTTCTTAAGGGCAGGGACCATGTTTTATTTTCAATGTCTGAGATTTAGTGGATCCTCAAAGGCACAAACATAAATGTTTGATGGATATTAACTTTTAATATCCTTAAATTCTTTATCTTCCTCAAAACTGAATTATTTGCAGTGTGGGACTCATCAGTGATATAGATCTATGAGGCCATGGAAGCTCATGGAAGCCCTTAGTCATTCCTTAGAGCTCAGTTGCTTGGTTTCCAGCAAATGAAATTTAGCTAATTTCTAGGATACGCTGCCTGGTTCTAAGGTATTAAAAAAGGCAATTTTGTCTGTTTGTCTACCACATTTAGGAGAGTAGTTAATAAGTATGATCTTTTTCTGCAGTTATTTGTAATTTGTGCCAGTAGCATGTGACTTATTAATGGGACTGATTTAAAGTTCAGTAAGATCCTAGAAAAATAAAATGTTCAGAGCTGGAGAAAGGATGGAAAAATAACACCATAGGTAAGAAAAATCTGGCCATGGAAAGACTTTTTTATATGCTCCTTGAGAACTGGGATATGTTACTCTTCTTTGTTTTCCTCACAATGGCTCGCACATAATAGATACACTAATATATGATTTTTTTAACTCTCAGTTCCTTCTTACTCTAAAATCTCTTGATTCTCTGATTTTGGGCAGCTCAGGAAATGTTTGGATCAATACAGTATATATATCCAGAGGAAAAAGCCAAAGTGATTTTTGACCAAGAAAAGTGCAGATTTAGGTAGCCTTAAAGTCTTAAATGTAGACTGAGTGAGAAAGTCAGAAAGAATTTTTCTAAATCTGGACTCTGGGTCTGCGCTTTGTACATGTGACAGCCCCTATTATAAACAGTTTTGAAATCCTCTAGTGATTGTTGGGAACACCCTTGTACAAGTTACTAATCTGCTTTGAGAGGTCCTGTGCATTATGGAAATAGACTACACTAATTGAAGTGTCTGGAAGCCCCTGGAGAGCCAGTGAGTAGTCTTCTAAGAGGATTTCTACTTTCAGTAAAGGATGCAGAATTGAAATGAAGTGTTAGAATTAGTGATTCACTAGCTCAAGAGCGAGTTCCATAAGAGAAGACAGGTAGCTAGAGCTCCTAGGCAAGATTCTTATTCTGTAGTAGACTTTGTGGGCAAGCAGTAAACAAAGATTTGTGAGAAAGCACTCTGAAATGGCACAGAGTGGAGGTATAGAAACAAAAAGTTCATAGTCTGTTGGAAAAGATGGGTAAATAGGAGTGGATTTACCATGAAATGATTTGCATAGGCCCCTTCCAAGGCCCTGCCTGGAAAGGGCTTAGCAATATTATATTAGTAATATTTTTTTCTTAAAGATGCCCCCACAGGTGCACAAAACCAAATTGCATAAGCTTTAGGGATCATAAAACCTAGATTTACCCTAGCATTCAAGTACATCAACAATTATGGCATGTTGTGATAAAGTATCATAAAGATATTCTGATAGTTCTGTAGAAGCACTGAAGAAAGGCATCCAATTCAAGGTAGCATTTGAATAGAGAGAAAATTCACCAAGAGGGCAGAGATTTTTGTCTTTGTATTCATCACATAGTCTCCAGTACCTAGAACATTGGCTGGCACATATCAAGTGGTCAATAAACATTTTATGAAAGAATAGGAGTGAGTCAGGGTAGACAGTTGAAGATTGTGTATATGTGGAGGGACTAGTAGTCTAACTTAGTAGGTGCCTGTGGGGGAGTGTTGAGTGATATGGCTGGAGAATAGGTAGGCAGGAGCCAAAGCATGGAGGTTTCTGTTATACCCTGCTTAGGTTTTGGACTACCCTAGGGCTATAGTGAACCCACTGAAGTCATTAAACTCAGGAGTGGTATGATCTAATTTGATTTTAGATCATTCTGAAAGCTGTATGGAGAATAGAGCAGAAAGGATTGAGGTTTGAGTTAAGAAACTGCTTAAGTAGCCTGGTCAAGAAGTTACTGGAATCTTAGCTAAGACAGTGGCATTATAGATAAGATATGGGAACATATTCAGTAAACAATTTTGGAAATAAAATGGCACATGATAGGCACAGTACATATTGAACTGTAATCATTATTGAACTGTTGAATCCATCTGAAGTTTTAGTGATTCATTTGTTCACTCCTTCAACAAATATTTAATGAGTACCTACCATGTGCCAGGGATTGTGTTAGACATTGAGACTATAACAACAAGAAATTTAGACAAGGTCCACTCTTGTTGTCTGTGAAACTAGTAGACAAGTAACCTGGCAATTACAATACTATGTTGTGATAAGTACTATGAGAGGGAAAGTTTAAGGTGTTCTAGGAACACATAGAAGGAGTAACTTACATAGACTTGTGGAGTTGGCAAAAAGTTCCCGGGGAAAATGATGTCCAAGCTGAAACAAGAAGAATGAGTAGAAGTTAGATGAGTGAAGATATATAGGTGAGATTGAAGAGGGAGAGGAAGGACTCTGGAATAACTTGTTGAAGACAGGGCAAGGTGACTGTGGGACCATGGAGACATTAATGGAGATATAGAGAGAAGGTGAAGGTCCAGGTACTGGTGAAAAGATGAGTTCATTTATGCTGTGTTAGGTTTGAGATGCCTGTGGGACATCCAGATGCAGATGAAGGATATATGGGTTGGGAGTTCACGAGAGAGGTCAGGGCTGGAGATACAGATTTGGGAGTCATCAGGGTACCTCTTGAAGCCATGGATATAGTTGAGATCATCCACGGAGAGTGAATAGAGAGCACATAGAAGGAGACCAAAAACAAATTCTTTTAAGGGGCCAGAAAAAGAAGAAAAGCCTTTGAAAGAGACTGAAGGAAGGTCAGGACAAAAAGAAAAACTGGGAGGGAATGTGACCAGAAGATGGAGCAAGGAGTCTGAGGAAGGCAGGAGAACAGACCAAGAGGTGACCAACTCAATAACTGTTTCTGAGTTCCAGAACAATAAGCATTAAAAAATAGTCATTGTATTAGGCACTGTGGGTGTTGCTGGGGACTGGGAAAGAGCAATTTTAGTGGAGGGACTGGTGACAGGAGCCAGACTGGAAGTAATGGAATTCTGATATGTGTCCTGCCAATATCTAGCAAAATGATAGATGTCCACATTAGAGGGAATTACACTCAGCCAAGGTTTTCACATGCCTAATGGATTCTTATACAGAAAATGTCTTTCAGTGAGATTATAAATGATAGTGAGGACTTATACTAAGCATCCTGGAGATGGAGAAGAAAATGAAGAGTCTTTTCTTTACTATACCCCAACTATTGAGGTCCTTCTTGTGTTTCTGGTTTCTCCTTTATTTGATATAAATTTCCTTTAAATACCTTGGGCAAAATGATTGCAAAGGGCAGGGAAAGAGTGACTGTATATTTTCCAGTCTTCTGGGGATTCTGATAAAAAGAGGATAAATCCCTCAGAAAGTAACTACAAACTTTTGTGTTCTTGGTGCCTCTACACAAGATTTACCATTTATATCAAATCAGTTTGCACTGTCTGTGTAAAATTGTCAATGTTAGACTTCAGGTGGAGTAGGAGCTCCATATTCTAGCTCTAAGTTATTAAATATAGCCAGAAATTTTATTTATTTTTTATTTTTTTAAAGATTTTATTTATTTGACAGAGAGAGCACAAGCAGAGGGAGAGAGAGGGAGAAGCAGGCTCCCTGCTGAGCAAGGAGCCCGATGTGGGACTTGATCCCAGGACCCTGGGATCATGACCCGGGCTGAAGGCAGCTGCTTAACCGACTGAGCCACCCCGGCACCCCAAGCCAGAAATTTTATTATCTGAAAAACAGATATTCATAATTATTCCATAGTTTTTAAGAACTCCAGCAAGTAGAGGGATTATGAATATTAGTGAAAGGACATCTGTGAATTTTAATGCATTTTAGCCTCGGGTAATAGACACAAATTGACTTGAAGAGAGGCCATATAATATGCTGGTAAAGGGCATGGGTTCTGGAGTCAGAGAGATCTGTATTCAGATCCTAAAACTGCATTTAGTAGATATGTGCCCTTGAGGGTGGTTCCTTTTTTTTTTTTAAGTTTATTTTTAAGTAATCTCCACACTCAACGTGGGGCTCAAACTCATGACACCAAGATCAAGAGTCACACCCTCCTCCAACTGAGCCAACCAGGTGCGCCAGAGGTGGTTTCTTTCTTTCTTTTTTTTTTTTTTTAAAGATTTTATTTATTTATTTGAGAGAGAGAATGAGATAGAGAGCATGAGAGGGGAGAGGATCAGAGGGAGAAGCAGACTCCCTGCTGAGCAGGGAGCCCAATGTGGCACTCAATCCCGGGACTCCAGGATCATGACCTGAGCCGAAGGCAGTCGCTTAACCAACTGAGCCACCCAGGCGCCCCCAGAGGTGGTTTCTTAATATCTCTGAGTCATAGTCTTCTCTTCATCTGTGAAATAGTGGTTAAATAAAGTAATGCATATAAAGCTCTTAGGGTCATGCTTGGCATAAAGTATGTACTTAATAAATATCAGTTATTATATTGCCCAAAATTATAAAATTGTTCAGTGCTGGAATCCAAATTTCATAAACAATATTCTCTTAAACCTATAGACACGTGGACATAATAGAGATGGTATATACTTTTATGTACCATATGTGCTTATCTGTTAGTTTGGAAATATAGGCTTTCTTATTCTGACATTGACTCCTTTTAATCTTCCTTTCATTACCTGAAACTTTTTATCAAATTAATTCTCTCCTTAGGTAACTGAGTTCTCTTTCACTTACAAAGACAGAAGCCCAATTCAAACAAATTTGAACAAAGAAAAATTCAAACAAAGTTTTATGTAATTGGGATGTCGGGTGGAGCTGACTGTAGGTTCTTAAAAAATGTCATCTCTTAGGTCTGGTTTTTCTCTCTGTGTAGCTCCTTCCACTCACATGCTGCTGCACTCTGAACCTACCACTGCATTTGCACTAAGGCCACACTTCCCACCAGCTGTTCTTAGCCAATGACTGAGCACATCAGCCTTACTAAGGCAGGCCAGTCCTACAAGATGGAGGACTCCTTTGGCAGGTTCCTTTGGCTTAACGATCTCCTATTGGCCTTGCCAAAATTTTCTTTGGACTGAATGGCCATCTAAGACTCTTCTTACCCAACCTTGCTTTTTTCTGCCTTTCTTTCTTTTTTTTTTTTTTTAAAGATTTTATTTATTTATTTGAGAGAGAGAGAATGAGAGATAGAAAGCACGAGAGGGAAGAGGGTCAGAGGGAGAAGCAGACTCCCTGCTGAGCAGGGAGCCCGATGTGGGACTTGATCCCGGGACTCCAGGACCATGACCTGAGCCGAAGGCAGTCGCTTAACCAACTGAGCCACCCAGGCGCCCTTTTTCTGCCTTTCTTATACAAGGGGACAGACCTGTATCATGTTCTGATAGGTCTCTCACCCTTCTCTGGTTCCCTCCCCATTTTCCCTCACAGGAGTTCATCTTGCTCCCACCACAGATTTCTTGTGTATCTAATTTTATCTTGAATTCTCTCCTTAGATGATTCAACCAATACACATGGTCCAAGAAATCAGGTGGTAAGATGGGATTCTGGATATGGTTCACCTGTTTCTCAGTGGGTAAAGATTATTCCCTCCTGGGTGATATGTGAAGTATGAATAGTCCCTGGTACACAGTGGTGGGCCAGTTGCTACTGGGAAAAATTCCTGGTTGAGAGGATTGACTTTGCTAATTTTTTGACTTTGATTCAGTCATTTGAAAGATATGGAGAGAACAATGCATACAAAGACAGTGGAGTTGGTTGGCTACTGCTAAGCTGAAGGGACGCTCCCTTTGCAGAGGGATGAGAATCAGAAGGCTATTAAATAGTTAAAGTCTAAGTATGAGAGCCCTTATACACTGCAGTGGAAGAGAGGACATAGCTAAGCAGCAAACAGATGATCTGATTAGAATGGCAGAGCTCCAGAAACATTGTTTAAAAGATTTATTTATTTATTTTAGAGAGAGAGTGCTTGAGTGTGCATGTGAGAGGAGGGAAGGGGGAGGGGCAGATGGAGGGAGAGAATCTCAAGCAGACTCCCAGCTGAGTGTGGAGCCCAACGTGGGGCTTGATACCACAACCCTAAGATCATGACCTGAGCCAAACCAAGAGTCGAATGCTTAACCAACTGAGCTAACCAGGTGCCCCAAACTCCAGAGACATTTAAATTATCAGTCATGGGTGCCTGGGTGGCTCAGTCGTTAAGCGTCTGCCTTCAGCTCAGGTCATGATCCCAGGGTCCTGGGATTGAGCCCCACATCGGGCTCCCTGCTCAGCGGGAAGCCTGCTTCTCCCTCTCCCACTCCCCCTGCTTGTGTTCCTGCTCTCGCTATCTCTCTCTCAAATAAATAAATAAAATCTTTAAAAAAATTTAAAAAAATAAATTATCAGTCAAGGCAGGTCTGTTATGCTAAGGTAAGGGTCCTGGCTGGGAAAACCTGTGACCCTGATTTATGGGATAGGGACATCTGAATGAATGCTTCTAAAGACTCCCCTAAACTCTAAGAATTTGCAGAGGTGGCCTACTCTTCTATGGTAAGAGCTAGCACTTTTGCATTGATAGACATTGTATTATAATGTAAGTTGTATAATCCTTTCTCCCATAAGGCAGCAGGTGCCCCCTCAGCAGCCCTACCTCCTCTCCTGGCCGTCAGGTCAATAACTTAGGGTTAAATACTAGCACAACCTGGCCAGGGAAATGCTGGACCTGGTAAGAGACAAAAGATGTTATACACTGAAGGAACTGGAAGAATTAGCTAGCAGAAGCAAGGTGGTATACCTGGGATTGTATTTTGAGGGTACTTTATGAGGGGGTTAGACTATAAGACTGGATAATCAGGAATTCATAGACTTATAGACCATTTTTTGCGATCACAGGATTTAACACATTGGCAAGAACCCTAGAGGATGAGGTGGTTCTTAGAGTCTTTAAGAGAGGAATGGCCAATGTTGAATGAAGTAGAAATGCTTGAGCTATCCTGGCAGATAGTAGAAGGAATAAAGAGGCTAAGGAAAGTGGGCAAGCAGGAATGGCTGTGTTATGTGAGGCCACAAAACATACCGGTTGATTTTGTTCTATGGGAGGGCTCAGAAGACACACCATTCATGAGGCCATCAGGAAAGCACTAGTGGGAATAGCATCAGCATCATAGTGGTGGCTCTTCTCTGCAGGTCAGGCCTGATGGTAGAAGAGGTGGTTACAAAGTGGGGCTCATTAATATCCGTAGGGATGATGACTTTCAATGTAATAGAGGCCGCAATAATTATAATGACTTTCAAGATCTGAGGGTACAGCCAAGGGACTTGAGCTGCACAGAATTGTAGAGATGGTAATAGAGCATGATGTCTCTGGCAGAAAAAGAAGTAGCAATACCATGGCAAGTACATACTATTCCCCTAGTTCTTTTTTGAAAGGTACCTCTAACAGTTTACTTGGGTGATTGTATACTGGGGAGGATAAACTGCTCAGACATTTTGAGAACTATTAGACACACAGTCTGAGTTGTCACTGATACCTGGAGACCCAAAGCATCATTATAGTTCTAAAAGGGAGGGCCTACAGGGACTGAGTAATAAATTAAGTCGTCAGTAAAGTCTGCTCAGAATGGGGCTGCTAGGTTAGTGGAGGCACCAGAGGTCATTTTGTCTGTTCCTGATTGCACTGATATACTTGAATGTTAGAATAAGTCTCACATTAGGTTCTTAGTCTGTAGGGTAAAAGATAGAGTGAGGAAAGCCAAGTAGAAACCTTTGAAACTGTTCCTTCACCTTCCTTCCTTTCCCAGCCAAGATAATAAATCAGAAACAATATCACATCCCTGGAGAATGACTGAAGACTATTGCTGGCTTAAACAAGCAGTAGCCTTCATCATATCTACTGTGCCAGATATGGCCTAATTGCTAGAGCAGATCGATAAGTCTTCAGATATATGATATATGGCCATTGAGCTGACAAAAGCAATTCTTTTCAATTTTAATCAGGAAAGAGTATCAGGAACAGTTTGTATTCATGTGAGATGGCCAACAGTATTCATTTATACTTTGGGCTCAGGGCTATGTCAACTTTCCTGCCCACTGTCATAATATAGTTTGATGAGATCTGGACTGCCTAGGTATTCCACAGAACCATCACACTGATCCATTTCATTGATGGCATGCTGGTGTGCTCCAGATGGTGGGAGATAAATCCTACAAAGATTAAGGAACCTGCCATTTCAATGAAGGTTTTAGGAATCTGATGGTCAGGAGTATGTTGGGATAGCTCTCCAAAGTAAAAAATTGCAGCATCTTTTATTCCCTACCACAAAGATGGAAGCACAGTGGCAGTAGTCCTCTTTGAGTTCTGGAAGCAGTATATTCTACACCTAGGATCATTGCTTTGGTTCATATACCAGATAACATGGAAGGTTGCCAGCTCTGAGTGAGACCTGGAAAAGAAAAGGGCTCTGCCAAGAGGATCTGGAGAACCCTCTGGTGTTGGAAGTGTCAGTGTTGGGAAAAGATGCAGTATGGAGATTTTGTTAAGCTATAGTGGGAGAATCACAGTGCAGACCTTTAGAATTCTGACTGTTGCAGCCTCTGAATGTTCAACTTGTCAACATTAGAGATCAATGCTGAGCCCTTGATGGGGCACTATTCTTTGAGGAAGCCAACCAGCTACTTGGTGGCAAGTCAACTACACTGGGCCTTATCTATAATGGAAGGGCCAGTGGTTAGGGATAGGTGAATAGGTGTAGATGGGATAGGTGACTTGTTTTGGGTATGAGTTTGCATTTCCTAGCTGTAGTGCCTTGGCCACCATCACTATTTAGGGGCTTATGGAATGCCTAATCTACAAGCAGGATTCTCACACAGCTTAGTATCCAAAGATGGAACCCCCTTCACAGTAGAGGATGTGTGAAGTGGGCATGGGCCCACTGGTCATATATTGCACCATCCAGGGGCAGCTGGCCTTAGAAAATGTTGGAACAGTCTTTTAAAGGCACAGCTAAAGTGCCAGCTTTGTGATAACCCTCTAAAAGGATGGGAAATACATAGAGAAAATTTTGGTGCTAGGTCCCCAATGGGAAGAATACACAGGTCTGGGAACCAAGGGGTGCAAGCAGGAGTAACTCCATTTACCAATTACTCACAATGACCCAATAGGGGATTTTGTATTTTCTGTTCCTGCAGCTCCGAGCTTTGCAAAGTTGGAGGTCCTGATTCCCTAAGAAGGTGTAATTCTTGCTAGGGGATGCTGCAAAGCTCCCACTGAACTATAAGCTATGGCTGCCATGAGGACAATTTTGGATTCCTTGTATCCAGGGACCAGCCTGAGAGAAGAGGTGTCACCAATATTGGCAAAGGTAGTTGACCCTGATCAGCAGGAAAATGTAAGGCTGCTTTTATACAATAGGGACAGGGAGGGAATATGTGTGGAATCTATGTGATGCAGTGGGGTGTCTCCTGGTATTCCCTTGTCCCATTGAATGGACACATGCAGCAACTCCAGCCTGAGAAGGGTGTGATTACTAACTATATGATTACCAGACCCTTCAGGAATGAAGGCTCATGTCACACCACCAGGTAAGCCACCAAGACCAGCCGAGGTGACAGATGACAGTGAGGAGAATAGAATGGAGAAGGCAGCGTATGAGTATCAGTTGCAGGCCTGAAATCAACAGCAGTGATGAGGCCTGTAGTTCATTCCGCTAAACCTGGCCCTTCCTCAAGAAGAAAGGCCCCTGGGAACCAAGGAGGAACTGCTCCACAATCCCCTGTAGAGAGAGAGATGTGTGCAAATATGAGAATGTGCCTCTCAGATCTCCTACTGTGGGGGGCATAATTGACTGATGTCCCCAACTGCTGTATTCTAAATACAACACTGCATTTGCTCTGAGGCTATGTTTCCTGCAGTCTCTTTTAGCCAGTGAGGTGCACAGCAGGGATATTGCAGCAGGCCCATTCCTGTGAGACAGAGGACTCCTCTGGCTGATGGTTTTGGCCCGAGAAACTTTCTGAAAGCTTCATGGCAGTCTAAGGCTCTTCCTATCCTTCCTTCTTTCCGTTTCTCCTTTCTATGGGTCAGATGTGTATCATTGTCTGACAGATTTCATCCTTCCCCAGCTCCCTCTCCATTTTCTTTCATAAACATTCCCAGCAATTTCTTGCAAGTCTGATCTGATCTTGGTGTTTACTTCTTGGAGGAACTGAATGAACACAGGTAGGTATAAATTTACCCGTATAGATGAAGAAACTATGCTTCAGAGAAGTTAAGTAACCTGCACAAAGTTATACAGCCACTTAGTGGCAGAGCAATGATTTAAATCCAAGATTATCTGGTTTCAAAGCCTGTGTGCCTAAATTTCATATTCCTGTTTTCCTGCCTCTGCCCTTTCTGTCTGCTTCATTCTCCCTTAGTCTCCTGGAAAGGCTTTTGGATATTCCAATCTGTCTCTACCTTGCAAAGGTAGGAGGAGTTTTTGACTACACTTGTACCAGAATGTGAAAGGAAGAACATTTGTATTCCTGGGGTCTGTGCCAGTTCTTGAAGTTAAAGAGTCTCCCTGGGGAAAGAGAAACTCAGAAAACACAGTTGGAGCAGTTTTGCTGAGCTTGCCCTTTGCTGACTGGAAAGTCTCCTTGAAGAGTTAAATTATGAACGAGTTAAATTTTGTTTTATAAGCGAACCATATGCCTTTATACTTATCTTATTAGAACATGTCTCTCCACACAAAATCTTCTATGATTTTATAAGGTTTCCTCTTTTTTATTAAATAGAACACAAAATTTTAATGGTTAACACTGAAATGAAAACCAAGGGCTATCTGGATTTTGTGCCCAGGTGCTGTGCCTATGGAATTCATTCACCTTTTCCTGATCAGTTTCTCTGTTCTCTTACCTGTCTCCACTGCCTCTCTTCCCATTCTTTGTTGAACTCCCACATCATTTCCTACCGTTCCAAAGAGAATGTTCTTGTGAAGGTCCCTGGTGGCCTTTAGGTTATGAAGTTCAACTTTCATTTTTCTCAGTTCCCATTTTGCTTGTCCTCTAGGCAATATTAACATATTTGATCACTCCCTCTTACCTTAAAATGGTCTTTGTCTTCACCTATCTTTGGAGACACCACATTTCCCTGGTTTTCTGCCATATCATGAACTGCTCCTCCTCAAAGTATAAATTTTTTTAGAGAAGGGGGAGTGAGGGTGGGAAGAGCAGAGGGAGAGGCAAAGAGAGAATCTTTTATTTTTAAATTCAATTTAATTAACATATAGCATGTTATTAGTTTCAGAGGTAATTTAGTGATTCATTAGCTGCATATAACACCCAGTACTCATTACATCAAGTGCCCTCCTAAATGCCCATCACCCAGTTATCCCATCCCCCCACCCTCTCCCCTCCAGCAACCCTCAGTTTTTTTCCTAGAGTTAAGAGTCTCTTATAGTTTGTTTCCCTCTCTGTTTTTATCTTATTTTTCCTTCCCTTCCCCATGTTCATTTGTTTGGTTTCTTAAATTCCATATATGAGTGAGATCATATATTTGTCTTCCTCTGACTGACTTATTTCACTTAGCATAATACCCTCTAGTTCCATTGACGTTGTTGCAGATGGCAAGATTTCATTCTTTTTAATGGCCGAGTAATATTCTTGTGTGTGTGTGTGTGTGTGTGTGTGTGTGTGTGTGTGTGTGTGTGTGT